>NC_135497.1:195275652-195387308 GCF_052857255.1 Amblyomma americanum | reverse complement strand
TGATGTGAAACTTTCAGATTATAAAAACACTCAGCTGCTATGATCCTGACTTATATAAACTATAACTTACTCTTATTTAGATATATAGGTTTTCTTTCTCTGTGGCTGGCAAGGAACTGACGTACTGCTCATACCAAGTTAGCCTTCACCCGCTTCATTTTTTCTGTTGCTTCCTGGTTTTCCTGAAAGAAAAAAAAGTAAGACAGATGCAAGACATTAACGCAGATTGAAGACACTTGCAAGTCAATGCTAGAGGAAAAATGATGAAAGTGACCCATTTTGTTTTACTTAAAAAAAATTGTGATTAAATGGACAAGTCATCTTTGACAATTCTTCCTCAGGCAATGACTTACTAAAGCATTGCAGCCGAACTGGAAAAGCTGAAGTCCCATGTAGTAGTAACGCTCACTAACCTGTTAGATTTCTCTGTAAAGTCACCCAGCCATTTGGACATTAAACAGCATTGCCACTGATCAAGTTTTACCATTTAAACACAATAAGCATCTATTATTAAGTTGGAATACTCTCCTAGACTGCCCTATTATTAGCAGCTTTCTTTATGTAAACATGTTTGTCTGTAATCATAGTAAAGCACTGCTTGACGTTATGTTTCCACTTTATCTCAAATTCTACACTCATTCACTCACAGCAACACAAAAGAATTTTACAACACATAAACATGCATGCATGCACACACAACAGAATCAAATGGCTTATTTTTCCACAATGTGTATAGATCACACAAAATAGGCTTAAAGTACAAACCATTTTTTTCAGAAGTTTTTGCAGTGTCATGCGCCTTTGAGGATCTTTCTCATGCCGAACCATGGCTGCAACCTCGTCTCGTTCTTTGGCTCGTATATCATTAATAAATGAGTAACTTTCCCTGAAAACCTTTTCATCAAATTCTCCTGTGCTAGCACTAAACCTTGGGTCCTGATGAACCTGAAGAAAGAAAACACAAAGAGTGAAGCCATGTTATGCCAACCTTGCTAGCAAAACCACATTCCTAAATGTTGGCAACAGAGTGAAATGACAATACTTCAAACCAAGACTGGCCAATTCATCATATTTTGAGCACCTTTTGCTGAAACTTTCATCATGCAACATGCTTTTTTTTTAAGTATAAAAATGAACTATGTGGACATGACAATTTTATACTCCCCTTTATTCCATTACCTCCATGAAGGTTTCCATCTACACTTCACATTTAGAGTATCATATCAAACAGTTATAGGTGGGACTACTATAAAAGGCTATTTGGCCAGCACATTAGGAGAGCTGGCCAAATAAGTCAGTGAAGCTTCTGTTTCCACCAAAATAATAATTGCATGTTTCAGAAGAGCAAGGCTTACTGTGTTAGTACCTTCAAGTGGCATACACAACACAGATTTTAGCAGTAATTTTGATAATGGCACTTGCCAAAGAATAGATCTTCAGAATGAGGAACCATACATGTAGTTTATTTTTTGAAACTGCACAGTGTGCAGGAATTTTGACATTCTACCTACTAATAACGGAACAGCAAATACATATCAAGGTGGCAGTCACAATTCCCTGGAGAAAAAAAAAAACAGCTTTCTACATGCACATTTGGCAATGACAATGATGACAATGCATATAAGGGATTGATTAATGGAATTCTATCATGACAATGAGAGGGGGGATACTTGCACAAAAGCACGATTTGCATTTTCATTTTGAAATTTTGTCTGGGAAAAAGGTAGCTTGTGAGGGTGTGTGTGTGCGTGTGGGGCTGACATGAAGATAGTCTAACTCTCAGCTACATCCTGCAGTCAAGCCCACTTATTAATGGCCCCACCTATAACGAGCATGCACTTATTATGAAAAAAGACGATGTGACCATCACAATTTACATTAGGGCTTATGGCACCAAGTCTCAGGTAGATCGAACATCTGCGGATGCAAAATTCACTCACAGCGAACACGCAGGCGCGAAAACTCGCGCTCCGAGGCACGCTGTGCGGTCCTCATCACAGTACTAAACGAACATCAGTACTGCTTACACTTATTGTGCGAAGCCATGAAATGGGCCCCTGTTATGCCAAGAAATTACAAAAAAAGAAAGGGGGAGTCAGCTGATGGTGCACAACAACACCTAGCTTCTGCTCACATAAATGTGGGGCTTGTCCACATCGGGAAACGATCTTGTGACAAGAGGAGGAGCGGCACTCTCGTTGGTTGTTAACAATACCTGTCTTCCCCATCCAAACCCAGGACCCCATCAATCTTTCACAGCAGGTCATAAAAAGAGATCTTATCTCGCAGAACAGTACTAGGGAAGTTGTCATGACCTCAGCCTGAGCTGGAGCATGCTCATCAGTTGCACCAGTTATCGCATGCGATATAGGCACCGGTCACCGATTCCTTAGAAGCCATATTAAATATTACAAGCTGAAAGAGCTCGAGCGCCTACTTTGTCAGAAGTGCACCCTTGTATGGCTCCCAGCCAAAAGAAGGTAGGTGGGTGCGCATCAAAGATATTAGTGTTGCATACGAGCTTCTCAAAAAGACCCTTTCTATTGCACTGTGTCTGTGCTCAGCTCAACGAAAATTGACTCTAGCTAAGACTAAAGCTTGAACGGTGTGAAGCATTGCCTGTGCACAGAAACTGGCTGCCACCGCCCCTGCACCCACGCGCAAGCATCGGCGTGGTCTTCTGCAACAGGCTGTCACCGGTTCATATCTTCATGTGAACTAGTTAGTCCAATCATCATGGAAAATGGCAGCTCAAAGTAAATGAGGACGGACATCAAAGAAACAGACCAAAGGACAAGCGGCTTGTCCTGTGGTCTATGCTTCTTTGCTTGTCCTGTGGTCTATACTTCTTCGATGTTGTCCTTGTTTCCTTTGCATTGCCATTTTTCATGATGACTCTCACCGGTTAGTGCTGAGCAAAGACGACGTTACAAAATCTATTATGCACCATAGATGCAGAAATGATCACCTCTACGGGTATACATTTCTCGACCTTTCATCGCGTGAAGCACTAGGACTAAACTCACACTGCTGACTGCGGCGCACGAAAATGTGCCAACCGTGTGAGAACTTGGTCAGACCGATGGCGACCCGTGGATACCGCATAGACAGCACACCACAAAAGCTCGACTGTACTGTCAACTTGTGCAACCAGACATAAGACCTGGTATAAACAGCTTGAGACCATACACTACTCCACAGTTTACACATTCACAATTTACACTTCACCTGCAAAGTTGCCACATCACATGGCTTAACACCCAGCACAGCTCAAGTGCCAGCATAAGGCATTTACTAATTCATATTATCACAAAGTTACTATTTTTGCCTTTCAATTCTAAATCAAAACACATACAGAAAAAAAAAACAATTTACAGTTTTAATCTGGCTAGTTAGTCACGGCTAAAGTAAAACTTTAACACCCTAGCAGGAGAGTGACAAGCCATGCTCGTTCACTACGCAGAGATACATTTTTGGCTTATGACGAGTCCAACTTATCTGTTTTCTGGCAATCGATGTGCAGTTTAAAGAGAGTAGGACTCGTCCAATGCAGTTTTTTTTTTTTTTTTTACAGACAGGTGGCACAACAGGTACTGATAGGCTGTTCATTTTTTTGGCTGAATGGCGAAATTTTTCTCAGCACACAAGAACACGGCGAATCACGAGAACAATGACGCCACAGATTTCAATGACAGAGATGATCATTATGATTATGTCCATTGTCACAGCACAAGCAGATATTTATTGGTCATTTCTAGGAAGGAGCCCTTCCTTTATGTTCTATTGTTATTAATACTTGCATTTTCAAAGAATATAAATGTCTCAATAAAGATCTGTATCATTGAGGATAATTTTTATGGCATTTTTTTGTGCTTTGGATAAACCATATTTACCATCTCCAGAGTAAAAAAAAAATCTGGTGCAAATTATGAAAAAAAGAAAGCCAGGGACTAATGGACAATTGGCAGAAATCTAAGTTGGCTTCTCCACAAAGCTTGCTTTCCAAGCAAGGGGTTGTGTTTCTAGATAACACCCTCACACTCATTTTTGAATATGAAAATAGGCAGGTGCCCTCGTAACCCTTTATAAGGTACAAGTTCTGTGCATGTCTCACATGCGTACAAATGGTAAAAAAGCACTCTAATGTCTCTAGGAATTGAATGACATATATCTCAAAGCCATTTGGCCACTAATTTTGTAGACAATAAGAGGTACACAGTTGCACCAATCACTTCATAAAAATACCTAATTTGGCATGTATCTGTACCTCAGTCTTTTAAACATATAGACAAATGGATTAGAATTGAAAATTGTTTCAGGAAGCACCATGAGGCAGTTGACTGATGGGAAAGGCTCAAAAGCTCAATGATTTTCAAATTTTTTTTTTCTCTCTGCCAAGATGGGTCTTGGTCGAACTGTGCATCCACGCTTGTAGAACAGCAAGGGAGGTCCGTTATTGAAAGTATAAAACGCGCTGAATGGTTTGTTTGACAGTTCGGTAGTATTCAGCAAATAAAAATAGTGTAAATAGGTGCACCACTTTCCGTTTGCCAGCACATGAAGAGAGTGGGACTAATAAGCCCCCAAGGTCGTATAAAAGGTTAATCTACATAAACTCCAGATGGTTGCCAGTGGCCTTCAAGATGGCTGAGAGAGGAGCTGTAGAATGAGTACACAGCTTACCAGCACCCACTCTTTAGTCACCAGCATCTATTTCTAGCTTATTCAAAAGAAAAGAAAAATAACCAGAGAATGAAGGAAATTCGAACAAAGGGCTGACCTCCACCTCACTCCTCATGTGCTCTTGAAGGCAGCTGGCTACCACCCAGAGTTTATGTGGATTAAGGGGGCATTTGCCTCCACATTTTCAAAAACGAATGTTACAGCATCTTGTGAATGCGCCAATCTTGTGAAATGCACCTTAGTTTACATGTGCGTGCCTGTGAAGAATACCAACCAGTGGAACTTGCCGATCGAAAATTCGGACACCTGATAGTTCGGACGCACTTGATTATTGATTTTTCCGTAGCACCCTGACATGCCCCATAGACCTAATGTACTGTACTAATGTACGGTGGGCACAGCCCAGTTCTTGCAGCAGCAGGTTCACTTTTGCATCTGGACTTCATTTCAGCACGTGTGATTGTCTGCAACATGCCAAAGGCAGACCCATCCAATGCCAAGCTTACGAAACCGGTCACAGCTCGACGTCTGTGTACACTGTGCGCGGCAAGATTTCGAATCATGTAAAGCTTCAGAATGTGCACAAAACTGCTGATCCCTTCCTATACCATACAGGCTTAGATGTTAATGTAAAGTGATTTTTACGGTGAAATTTGATTTTTCAGTCCTTTTCGTGGTCCTCAGAGAGTCCAAAAAATCAGTTGGTGACTGTAAAAGCAACAGTGCAGCTACATTTATGCCTGGCAATAAGGTCTCTTCACATACAGGCACTGGCAGAACAATGAGCATGTGCAGTGATTACAGTGAGATTTCTCTATTGCACAATCAGTGTCATTGTGAATCAGGTTCTTGCGTGCTTCATTTTTGTGAAGAAGTTATCGCAGATTACATCTGAAACATGCAAGAATGTAAAATATAGTAGGAGATGACATACATTTTATGAACTCATTAAAGAACTCAAGCCTATGCATGCTGCTCCAGCATGAACACATCACAACGCATATACATAATAAACAACAGTGACTATGTGCTGCATATTACGCTTTTTTAGTGGCTCCGTAGGCACCGAAACTGTAAAAATTACAGTGCAAGAAAGACAAAGAATGCTGCAATTTTTTTAGTATGTGTGACCAACTAGGCAAAAGTTCCACTCTTGTAAGCACTGACAATTTCTTTTACCTGCATCAGTGGTACAGACAACACTAATCCCCATCCACTGGTCAGACTGCACAAAAGGCCTATATTTTCTAAGCTAACACTCCCTTGGTCATGGTCAAGGACAGAGTCTGGCTTTGTACTTAGCTATCACGACTATTCTTATAAATCTCTAAAAATAAATATGGCCTATCCTTAACAAGTGAGGTTCCTCCAGCATATTGCATCTACAGCAAGTGAAGAGAGCCTTTTCTCATAAGTCATGACATCCTTTTAGAGTGAAAGCTCTACTTCATGACCAAAGCTGCAAAAGCCGGTTGATCGGTGAAGCCTTGACCTTAAATAGAATGAATATTGCCGCGACTGGGATTCGAACCCATGGCGGCACGAACAGATCAACATAACTGGCCACTGCTCAAGAGCACAATGCTATCGCCGCAGCCGATCACACCTCGTGCTAAACTGCAACACACACTAGCGCTGTGCACAGCACATCACCAACTTTATCAACTTCCATCTCTGGCGCGATCACATAAGCTTAACCTCGATCACAGCTTAACCGAAGTTTAATATCGTCGGCAGACATACCGAAGACCCAGCAAAGCAAAACCACGAGCCAATCAGGCTAAACACATGCTTTCACACGTCTACTCAGTTTAACTACATCAAAATTCTCCCATTTTTTTCTGTGCCATCTACGCCCTCTGCAGTATTCATGGCGTTCAGCACAGCTCACCAGATGCTACTGTAATGCTACTGATGCTACTGAGACAGCTAGCATGCGACAGCTTGCACACACTACTGCCAACACATCAAGGAAACCCAACCTTAAACATGCCTGCGACAGCAAAAAAGATGAAAAGACGAGCAAAGAGCTTAGACAACACGGTGCTGCTACTGAATGAAAGACGAGTGCCAGATGACGTGTTAAGCTTAATGCAACAGACACTTGGTAAAATTTAGGAGAAACTGACTTAGTAAACATTGGTTAGCAGCAGCAGGCCGCTGAAGTTGGCACTTTCTATGCTGATTACAAGAACCAAAGAATTGCAATGGCCTAGAATGTAACTGAGAGAGACGCCACTGTTGCAAAGTATCTGCTATGCTTTCTTACGTGCCACCTCAGCACAATCCTTCAGTGTATGCCTCAAGAACTTCAACATAAAATGCCTGCTCACAAGTGTAACAAGAACTATACCTTTTAAAAGGGCACAAAAACACCTTTCATCACTCTCAAAATATGTCTGGTGTGGTGTGTACCACCTCAAATGTAATAATTTTTTCGACGCTATTTGTGTCAGAAAAGTGACCAATGATCAAAAATTGATCTCCAGCACTTCTGAGGCTTCCCTTTCCCATCATGATGCCTAGGCTAGAAGCTACATGTCTGCACCACCCTTGCACAATGGTTGTGCATATTCTATCTAGCTACATTGTGACTTATTATAGTTCATAGTATTTTCTTTTTCTTTTACACATGAACCTGTTACTTCAAGTTTAGGGATACAACTCATTGAATCTGCTTGGCATGCTTTCCTCACTTCTGCTAACACTGGCACCTGCCACTCGTGACATTGAAGGAATCCAACAACATATTGGCACTGGGCTGATTGGTTCATAACAGTTTTGCAAAACACCACAAAAAAAAAAGTGGATGTAGAAAGGATAGGCAACACATATGCTATAAACTAAGCTGCATTACTGCACGCCACCCTTTTACAGGCTCTGCATTGTCATACATGCAGTTACTAGCCAGGGGCCGTATTCTGCACCGCTCTCTAAATCGCTCTCAAGTTTGAGAGCGTGACGTCAAAACGACGGCACTGCAAGACGCCAACCGCGGGATCAACCAATTAGCCGCAAGGTTGAGGTGGCTAGTAGCAGGGCTCCGCCCCGGAAGCTTTCATTTGCACGACAAGGGACCGTAGGCTTAAGTTTTGCTGTAAAGATGCAGTGAATAATATAAGTATTGTTTTATTTTGCCAAGAAACTGTATCTGAAACTCAACAACACCAAGCAAAGCAAGAAGCGTTCTCAGTTTTGCAATTAAATTTGCGGTTCAGTCAATTTTGTTGCCGCGAAGGTGTGCTGTCAGCGGTAAAGCATGGACATGTCAGTCTAAAAATAAACAAAAATGCAATGAAGAAAATAAATATTTTATATTGGTAATAAACTGTGTTGAAAACTCAACATAAAAGGAAATTAGAAGCATTCTCAGTTTTGCAATTAAATTTGCTGTAGGGTAACTTCTCTTGCAATGAGGACGCACTGGCAGTGGTATAGCGTGAACATGGCGGCCTGCAAGAAAACAGCTGATTCCATGGCTAGTTCGTTTTTTTGCGTGTCGTCTAAAATCAAGGTACTTTGCGGATGTCTTAAGAGCGCGGAAAAATCTGTTTGAAGGCAGTGAATGC
This sequence comes from Amblyomma americanum, assembly GCF_052857255.1. Lineage (NCBI taxonomy): Eukaryota > Metazoa > Arthropoda > Arachnida > Ixodida > Ixodidae > Amblyomma > Amblyomma americanum. Next base: position 195,379,056 of record NC_135497.1, on the reverse strand, counting down.
TATGGGCCTGCGGAGATCAACTTACATACAGCACTCGGCTGGAAAATCGACGAAAACAACTTTAGTCCGCGTTCTCAGTCGGCACCTACTATCGATGACCGAGTGACGACTGGTTCTGTTTATTTTTCTTTACAAAATACCACACGGCCATGAAACATCACATAGAACCAACTGCCGACTGACAGGAGCAGACAGCTGTTGATAGCTAGCGATGTTGGTGCGGGTAATGAGAGCCAACACGACCTGCCCCTGTGGCAACGATCACTCTTCTGCCTCATAACCAAGTGATGCCGTTCACATCGGGCTAAGCACTTGATGTTCTGCTGGTGGTGTTGTTGCTCCGTTCTGTTGATGTTCAGTTGTTGCGGTAGTTTTTTTTTTTTTTTTTGCATGTGCAAGATGCAGAAATCGCTATGTTTATGCTCCACTTAGTTTGTTTAAACAGAAAGGAAGCACTTGATTCGATATCTTTGCTATTGTCACCAAGGAGGAAACGAGCTTGTTTCATTAACATTATTTGCTGATCTTGTATTAGACCTGGGGTCAACCAGGCAAGAAGTAGTTTGCTTGTATGGCTAGTGTAGATGCTAATTGCAACAGGGCAGAAAGTTGAGCAAGTTTGTTTACGTTCACTGGTACACAGCGCTTGAATTCTCCACAACGAATTTGTAGAGGCAATGTTTAAGTTTGCGTATGATACAGGGCAGTGAAGTAGGTAGGAAAGGGCACTGATGTGTAATATGGAGTGATGTTGGTACCGCTGGGTTTGGTGAGGGCAGTGTTTGAAGGGATTTAAATAATTTACATAGCTTCTATGCACTTCTTTTTAGCTCGGAAGAACACAGGTTTTTTTTTTTTAATTATGGTCCATCTTATCTGGGGCACCCTGTATACAGGCCACTCCAGTAGGAAAGGAAACAATCAGTTGAAAATGACGGATATTAAATACCTAGACAATAAGTAGCTTAAAAACAGTTACACTTGTCAAACATATTACGTGATAGCATAAGGAGCTTGACGGAACATTTGGCATTGTCACCGTCTTGTGTCATCATTGACAAGACTTCATAGCCTTGTGTTATCGCAAACCAAGCTAGGTGCCACTTATGGGGCAATAAGAGAGTGCTCAAAATTTCCTATAGTGGAGCTGCCCTTATATTCTCAGAGCTGTAGAGCATTCCCAGTCATGGTGTTGCATGTTTTGTTATTGTAAAATAACCTTTACTCAGACACCATCTCCTTGATGATGTGTCTGTGATGTTTAAACATCTTTGTCTATCAGTGATGCTCTCGTCATTCAGCAGTCATTGTAGCCACTGCACCTAACAATATTTCTTATGCATTGTTGTACAGCGGTCTCCTCGCAGTAGGTACAGCTTTTCGCACTGAGTGAAACACCTAGCCACATACCGTCAAGCTAAAAGCTTAGCTTTGGTATTTACACATCTTATATATGCCAAAATGTTTTCTAGTCCTGAAAATGCATTATGTACACTGTCATCATCATCATCACCAGCCTTACTACACCCACTGCAGGGCAAAGGCCTCTCCCATGTCTCTCCAATTAACCCTGTCCTTTGCCAGCTGCATCCACCCTTTGCCTGCAAACTTCTTAATCTCATCCGCCCACCTAACCTTCTGCCGGCCCCTGCTACGCTTACTTTCTCTTGGAATCCACTCCGTTACCCTTAAGGACCAGCGGTTATCTTGCCTTCACATTACATGCCCTGCCCAAGCCCATTTCTTTCTCTTGATTTCAACTAGGATGTCATTAACCCGTGTTTGTTCCCTCACCCACTCTGCCCGCTTCCGGTCTCTTAACGTTACACCTATCATTTTTCTTTCCATGGCTCGCTGCGTGGTCCTTAACTTAAGCTGAACTCTTTTCGTTAGCCTCCACGTTTCTACCCCGTAGGTGAGTACCGGTAAGATAAAGCTGTTGTACACTTTCCTCTTGAGGGAAATTGGTAAACTGCCACTCATGATCTGCGAGAATTTGCCATATGCGCTCCACCCCATTCTTATCCTTCTAGTTATCTCCCTCTCATGATCCGGATCAGCTGTCACTACCTGCCCTAAGTAGCCGTATTCCGTCACAACTTCCAGGCTCTCGCTGCCAATTGTGAACTGTTGTTCCCTTGCTAAGCTGTTGAACATTACCTTGGTTTTCTGCATGTTAATTTTTAGACCCATCGATCTGCTCTGCCCGTCTAACTCATTGATCATGATTTGCAGTTCACCTCCTGAGTGACTCAGCAAGGCAATGTCATCGGCGAATCGCAGATTATTTAGGTATTTTCCATTTACTCTTATTGCCAACTGTTCCCAATTCAGGCCTCGAAATACCTCCTGCAAATATGCGGTGAACAGCATTGGTGAGATCGTGTCTCCTTGCCTGACGCCCTTCCTTATTGGAACTTTATTGCTGACTTTATGGAGGACTATAGTAGCTGTGCAGTTGCTATATATATCTTCCAGTATTTTGACATAAGGCTCTTCTACCCCGATTACGCAATGCCTGTATGACTGCTGAGGTTTCCACTGAGTCGAATGCTTTCTCGTAATCAATGAGAGCTATGTATAGAGGTTGGTTATATTCTACGCATTTCTCTATCACCTGATTGATAGTGTGAATATGATCTATTGCGGAATATCCTTTACGAAAGGCTGCCTGATCATTTGGTTGATTAAAGTCTTAACGTTGCCCTGACTCTATTAGCGATTACCTTAGTAAATACTTTGTAGGCAACGGATAGTAAGCTGATCGGCCTGTAATTTTTCAAGTCCTTGGCGTCTCCCTTCTTATGAATTAAAATAATGTTTGCATTCTTCCAAGCTTCTGGTACAGTCGAGGTCATAAGGCATTGCGTATACAGGGTGGCTAGTTTTTCTAGCACGATGTCCCCTCCATCCTTCAACAGATCTGCAGTTACCTGATCCTCCCCAGCTGTTTTTCCCTTTTTCATTGCTTCTAAGGCTTTCTTTACTTCATCTTTCGTTACTGGCGGGATGACGCATTGCTGTGCACTGCTGTCTTTCTCATTAACGCTCTGATTACATTGACTACTGTACAGGTCTGTGTAGAACTCTTCGGCTACGTTAACTATCTTATCCATATTGCTAATGACATTGCCCTGCTTGTCTCTTAATGCATACATCTGGTTTTTACCTATGCCTAGTTTCCTCTTCCTGCTTTTAAGCTCTCCATATTAAACTTCCTTATGTCGCTTACTTAGCGCTTATTTATTAACTTTGATAGCTGTTAGTTCTATTCTGTCGGTAGGGTTAGACGCCCTCATGCTTTGGCGCTTCTTAATCAGATCTTTCGTCACCTGAGATAGCTTCCCGGTATCCTGTCGCACTGTCCTACCGCCTACTTCTACTGCGCACTCCGTAATTATTGATGTCAGATTATCGTTCATTGTATGAACATCAAGATCGTCTTCCTCAGTTAAAGCCGAATATCTGTTTTGCAGCGCTATCCTAAACTCCTGTGCTTTCCCTCTTTTGGCTAACCCTCTTTGGCTTTCCCTCTTTTGGCTTTTGGTTAATGGTCTTCTTCTTCACTAGCTTCTTCCGTTCCCTCTTCAAGTCTAAGCTAATTCTAGACCTTACCATTCTCTGGTCGTTACAGCGCACCTTTCTGAGGATGCCCATATCCTGAATGATGCCAGGTTTAGCGCATAGTATGAAGCCGATTTCATTTTTAGTTCCGCCATTGGGTCTCTTCCAGGTCCACTTCCTGTTTTCTCGTTTGCGGAAGAAGGTATTCATGATCCGTAAATTACTTTTATCCGCGAATTCGACCAATAACTCTCCCCTGCTATTTCTAGAGCCTATCCCATAGTCACCTACCGCGTGGTCGTCAGCCTGCTTCTTGCCCACCTTCGCATTGAAGTCGCCCATCAGTACCGTGTACTGCGATTTTACTTTATTCATTGCCGATTCTATGTCTTCATAGAAACTTTCAACGGTCTGGTCATCATGGCTGGATGTGGGTGCGTAGGCCTGCACCACTTTCAGCTTGTACCTCCTATTCAGCCTAATTACTATAGCTGCTACCCTCTCGTTAATACTATAGAACTCCTATATGTTGCCAGCTATATCCTTATTAATCAGGAATCCCACACCTAGTTCTCGTCTATCCTCTAATCCGCGATAGCACAGTATGTGTCCGTCCTTTAGTACTGTACACGCCTCACCTGTCCTCCTAACTTCGCTAAGCCCTATCACATCCCATTTAATTCACGCTAGTTCCTCGAACAGCACTGCTAGGCTAGCCTCACTAGATAAAGTTCTAGCGTTCTAAAGTTCTGTACCATGCAGCATTTATTGTACAGGTAGCCTCTGTATGAAAACAGAAACTCTGAAGAGAAATTTTTTTCTTAATTGCACTTGAAAATTCCATACGGTAACTGTACATAAACGTAAAGTATACTTGTATGTGCAGTACCTCTTCTTCCCAGAAAGCGAACACACCCCTTCTGCGACCCAACGTTGGCAATGGTCCCCGCTCACAGTCGGTTGGGCTACGCCGACGTTTGCTTCATTTCCTACGGTGCCTTGACACCCACCGGTGGCGAAGAAGCGCAGCGCGCACAGCAACTGCAGCTCCACTGACAGCGCACTCACCCAAGCTCCTCCCAGTTCAACAGCGAGCTCATCGCACAGCCACTCTGCAGTCTCCTTCCTAAGTCAAAGCGTCGAAATAACTCACCCGCGCGTCAAAATCGCCTTCGCATCCTCCTACACTATTGCTCGTGCGGCCACCCTTGTATAAGATAAGACGCTGTAAACAGCCGCCATTTTCGCTCACAAAGATTGTGAGCAGTTTAGGTGCTACCTTTTTCGCTCTCAAGTTTCAGCCTGCATAATTAGGTGCGCAACGTCACCACTTCAGCCGTGTTCACTACGTTAATAGCAGCCCTCGATGACGCAAAAAATTTAAATGTCCGCCGGCCAAAGCTGACCAATAGGAGCGGGCAATATGGCGGCATTGTGAGCGTTTTAGTCTCGTTTTAGTATTGAGAGCGGTACAGAATACGGCCCCAGTTCTCGACATGTGCAACTGTATTAGATGCACATGCTCATTAGCAAATAATCCAACAACTAGATAGGCTTCAAAGAGTGTTTCAAACTTTCAGGGCCCCTTCAAAATTTTCACATACATCTTTCCTTTCAGCACCAGTCATGCTGCTTGCACAGAATGCACTGACTGTTTGTGTGATCTAAAGTAAAAGGAGCCCTCTTTAGCACACTGTTACACAAGATATTACTGCATGCTCACCTTTTTTTTCACCTGAAAGACTTCCCTGAAGACAGGTACCTGTCGCTTGGCAGACATTTCACGGGGCCTGTGAAATGCAACAGCACATCAGTCTTAAATATATATTATTTTCAGACATGGACAATAGCTAGAAGGTGTTTGCAACAATGCAACCTGTGATCAGGCATCATGTACAATGTGCACATACATATGCCAATTTGTGCACAGGGAATAATGCCATTGCCTTGTATTCTCCATGTACTGTTTTAAAACGCAACACGAACTTTGGAAATAAAAGTGTAGGTCAGAAGTCAAGAATTATTTCTTTCCAGCTATTTGTGGTTTATGGGGTTTAAAGTACCAAAGCGATCCGGACTATAAGGGACGCCATAGTGAAGGGCTCCCGATATTTCGACCACCTGGGGTTCTTTAATGTGCAGTGACATCGCACAGTGCACGGGCCTCTAGCATTTCGCCTTCATCGAAATGCGACCGCCGCAGCCAGGATCGAACCCGCATGTTTCGGATCAGCAGCCGAGCACCATAACCACCGAGCCACTGCGGTGGCTTTTTCCAGATATTTGTGTAGACATACAAGACCATTGTAAACCTGTATTATAAAAATAAAGTTTTGCTCTAGTGATGAAAAACAGATTAGCTGGAAGGCATTTTCATCAGCTGTATCTCAAAATGGGTTGTCAATCTCAACTACAAAGCTTAGGTGTGCCCTCAAAACCAGCCCATCACTATGATACTGCCCAAGTCATAGCAAAAGAAACAAAAAACAAGAAAACAATGAAGATTGAGAGATGCTGCTTACAACCACAGTAAGTGCTCATAAATTAGCTAAAAAAAAGTAAACTCCTGAGTATCTAACACGATGGACGTGTGCATTATTCATCATCATCATCAGCCTGACTATGCCCACTGCAGGGCAAAGGCCTCTCCCAGGTCTCTCCAATTAACCCTGGCCTTTGCCTGCTGCGCGCACTGTATGCCTGCAAACTTCTTAATCTCATCCGCCCACAACTTTCTGCCACTCCCTGCTACACTTGCCTTCGCTTGGAATCCACTCCGTTACACTTAAGGACCAGCGGTTATCTTGCCTTCTTATGTCATTAACACACATTTGTTCCCTCACCCACTCTGCCCGCTTCTTGTCTCTTAGCCCGCTTCTTGCCTCTTAACGTTACACCTATCAATTTTCGTTCCATAGCTCAATGCGTTGTCCATAACTTGAGCTGAGCGCTTTTTGTTAGCCTCCATGTTTCTGCCCCGTAGGTGAGTGCTGGTAAGGTACAGCTGTTGTATACTTTTCTCTTCAGGGATATTGGTAAACTGCCATTCATGATCGGAGAGAACCTGCCATATGCGCTCCACCCCATTCTTATTCTATTCTTATACATTCATTATTATTATTCTTATTATTCATGAACACTTATTGCGGCACTCATATAACGAGCAGACACACATATACAAATATCCATAAATAACACACCTACACAGACATGACAGAGGCACTATGTACAGTTCATTAGAAAACAAGAGGGACACTGCTATGGAAGCTTCCGATTCACAATTCTGCAAAGCTCACTAAAATTTCAGCACGCTGCATTCGCACTGCTAACACAGGACACTGAAAGAATCACTGGCCTTAGAACATGTACAATTATTGCTTCCTTCACTTCAAAATGCATACCTGTACATGCAAATTTATTACATGAGTAGTCACTGACTATAAGCACTGAATTTCTCGACACGAATATTCAAGACTACTAAAAAACTGTAGTGCTATTAGGATAATCAAATATAATTTTTAAACTTGTCTTTGAAGGGAACAAGCTGGACATGGTGTGAGAAGGGAAGGATAGCAAGAGGTTACATGATCCATGCCTTCTATTCACTGAAACTCGTGCAATTGGCTTGAGGAGTTACTGCGCATTAAATGGAATGTCACAGGGCTTTTTGAGTTAATCAGAAATGGTGAGGCATAAACACTACAGAATGATGTAGATGTAAGGAACACCCCAACACGACCAAATTAACTAACCACAAATTCACAACTGAGATACGGAATAAGGTAGCTAGAGCAGGCGCTAGCAAACTTGCAAAAAAGCAGCTGGTGCGCACAAAAAGACCAACTTCCGGTTTGTTGGATCTTTTCATGTTGGATCTTTTCTTTTCATGCTTTGTTGGTGTTTAGTAACACACTGTCTCCTTTCCAATTTATGAGAGAATGTGTGCCAAATAAAACGCAGTGGAAGTTATCACTTTTGTCCGGTGTTTCTCCCCTTTTCGTTTGTGTGCCTTTTATACGCCATGAACGATCTCGTGGATTCCCCACTCATCCAAAACCTTACGCTGTTACAACATCTTGTAGAAAACCACAGACCTTTTTGAACATCAGATTTCTGGACCCAAAGACAAGACAAAACTTGCAAACCTATCAAGGTGATCAATAAATGGAAGTGGTAATGGTAGTTACTAATTTAGTCCGAAGTTCTCACAAAAACAAAAAAAGAACGAAGATAGGAGAGAATCATCTTTTTTAACAAAGGAGTTTACAAGGCGATTTCACAGGCACTACAAAACCAATTTTTGTTGTTTGAGTGCATGGCAGACACACTGGACATAGTTTGTGGACACTGTTCAAGAAATGAGTTCTAGCTCTAACGTATTCTATGTGCCAGGCATGTCAGCCTCGAAGCTAAAGAAAAGGAAGAAGCCATGGATCACTGTCCTTCTAATTTGACTCATCAAAAAGAGATGCCGCGTATATGCTCAATATTGCAGGACAAAGTCAGTGAACAACATTAATATGATAAAGGAATTAACATCACTTTATAAGCACCAGGCAAAGGAAAGCCATAATTAGTTTTTTTATGACTTAGCCACACATCTTACAAGCGCAACAAAAAGAAATTCTGGAGATATATGAAACATTGTGGAAAAGATAAGCTACTATTCCCAGCTCTCGAGTATGAAGGTCATGTGACTAATAATTATGACAAGGCTAGGTTGTTAAGAGAATTTTTTCAGTCTGTGTTTGTTTTGTAACAACCCTCACTTGAAGCCTGAAAACGTGCAGCCTGTTTGTATGGATCAGGTTGAGCTCTTCCTTAACGGTACAGCGAAACTGCTTCAAAACATCGATGAATCAAAAGCTTGCGGTCCTGATGGCATCTCAGAGAGTTCTAAGGAATTGTTCTGCTGCCATAGCCAGTTGCCTCTATGTAATATATAAAAAGTCACTTTCAGAAGGTAAGCTAATGATTAGAAAACTGCAAATGTAGTACCCATTTTTAAATATAGACCCAAATCCAAAGTCTCAAACTACATTCCAATTTTGCTCACTCCAGTCTGTTGTAAACTCTTTGAACACACATTGTTTTCAGAATTAATGACACACATTACTTTTGTAGGTATTTTGAATAAACACAAACATGACTTTAGAAAGGGGTTCGCTTGTACAATGCAGCTGAATGAATTCTAACATCACATAGCTTCCAAACTCGATCAAAATGGTCAAATTGATTTTATTTTCCTAGATTTCAGGAAAGCTTCCGACACTGTCTCCCATCCTATCTTGGTAAAAAAACAGAAAGAACTAAAGATCAACACTAAAGTCGCCACATAGATTGAGGACCATTTACAATCATGAAAACAAGTCCTCAACAGCATAAACTCAGATCTGGTCTGTTACCTCAGGAGTGCCTCAAGGTTCTGCACTTGGGCAACTTTTGTTTTTAATTGATATAGATATTTCTTCAGGTATACAATCTAACATTAAGTTGTTTGCTGATGATTGTGTTCCGTACACTAAATGTGTCTGGGGAACCGGATCACAAACAGTTAATGATGTGTTAATGATGTTGAACTACGGTGCACTAAAAACCAGATGTCTTTGAATGTGAAAAAAATGTGTACAATTATCCCTCACGCAAAAAAAAAATGCAAATTAACTTATCAATATTCACTGCACGGAGAGGTCCTAAAAAGATAATCTACTTACAAATATTTGAGAGTGCCTTTTTTAGAAGATGGTTCATGGTCGGCCCAGGTTAATAGGCTGGATGATCTCTAAGTTTTTTACAACGAAATCCAAAGAACATGATTATAAAAGCGGCTATAAATCATGTTCATGTCGGGCCTATTCTTGAGTATGCCTGTCCTGTGTGGGATCTGGTTCACAGTGTTCATACTGATGCACTCTATAGAATTCAGTCTCTTGCTGCCAGGTTCGTTCTGGGAAAGTGATCGCTTTCTTAGCTCCACTGTGTTAAAGAAAGACCTAGGCTGGATGTCACTTCGTGAACATCGGAAAAATCTACGGCTGAAAATTTTTATTTCATTTACCACAATCAAACGGGAACCTCTGTGTCATCGTATCTTCCTTCAACCTTGCACCTCTAGAACCTATCTTTTCAAAAATTCATTTTTTTTTGTTCAGACCACTGACGACTGGAATCGTTTACCTGCGGATGTGGTGTGCCACAACTGTGTGGAAGAATTTTACAAACCTCTTTGCTCCTTGCAATAATGCCTCTGACGCTGTGGGTTCTTTTCGAATGAAGAATAAACAGCAACATTCAGGAGTATAACATGAAGAAAACAAACGAACCGCTAAAACACACAAGAAGTCTCAAAGCAACAACGAAGAAACTAGAGTCTGGCAGAAACCAGTTGTATGTACAAGACAGACATTGAAATGTCATTAGCAATTTCGACAAGATAATTAGTATAGTATGTGGTACCTGGGGTTTTATATCCCGAATCTGCACACGGGCTGCGAGAAATGCTCTAGTGGTGGGCTCTAGGTTACTTGCAAACACCTGGGGTTCCTAACGTGCACTGACATTACGCTTTTGTACTCTGCCTCCATTGAAATGCAGCTGCCATGGTGAGGATTCAATTCCAAGACCTTGGTCTCAGCAGCTAAACACCATATCCACTGCACAACCTCGATAGGATAATTAAGGTAGCAGAGGAGTCTTTTATTGTACAGTATACAGCTGAGCCTGTTTACATCGAACACACAAGTTATCCAATTGAAAACCGTGTGTATAGTATAGGAATGTCATGCAGTATACTGAGCTTCAGTCTTGTCGGTCGTACCACATATCAAACGACACACCACAGCACTGCATGTAGCACCTCTACCGGTGCTCTTCGAACACTTTGCACACGGAGATGGGTCGGCTGCACGGCTTGGGCACCTGCTGGCAGCACTAGCACTGTGAAACCGCATGACGAGATGAACGTGGAGTGTTTTAGGGTGACCTTCTGTCTCTTGTACTTGTATTCCACACCACATTGCTGCCATATGGTGAAGCCAGCCTAACTAATGCCTAGCACAGGCCCGCACCTGGAATACTTCACTTACTTCGCTGACAAAGGCGTTGCAGAAGACAACTGTACCTTAATTTTAATGAGCAATTGTTCTATTCACAGTGCACTGGTAACAGGACTAGATCTTGTGATAGGCAACAGCTACTTCCAAAGCTCTGTCCAATGCAGCTTCGATGAAAATCAGGTTAGGCCTAGCAAAATCTAATGAGCGGCACATAACTGCCGGAAGCATTACACTAATATAAGTGCTATCTATTTTTGCTTCTAGGTTACAGATAAACTTATCTATTGCCATTTGCTATTTCATGATCCCCTTCGAGTTCAATATATTCGGGTTTGACTGTAGTAGACAAACCAGTCAGAAAGTGGAGTCAATAGCAGGAAAGCTTGCAACCCTGAACATGTAATGACATAATATGAAAACATGAAGTCTACATCAAACACCTAAAAGACTACAAACCCATCAACTTCATGTGGCTCATACACGAGACCTTAACTAACGTAACTGCCAATAGAATCAGAGCACCACTAGATTTCAAACAGCCCAAAGAAAGGGCAAGTTTTAGGAAGGGGCACCTGACAAAAAAATCGCATTCACGTTTTCAAGCAAATTATACACAGGGATGTACAGAATACAACATACCTCTGCATGAAGCCTTCACGGGCTAACAAAGCACATTTGAGTCAATAAAACCATCAGCAATTAGGAAATCACTGCCTAACCAAGGCACCGAATAACTATTTTTTTGCAGTCACAAATTATTATCTAGCGGGAGGAAAATCCGATTGTTGTGAGTATGCCAAGACAGCACAGAAAATATTTCCGCACTCCTAGATGATTAATTAATTCTGCAATTTCAATCAGGTCCTCACACACCCACATCACGACTGAGCACTACTTTCAGGGCATCAATTATACTGTGTACCATGATTCTCAATTATTCCTGTGAATACTGCTATCATAATTAACAAGGCCTACTAAACATGCCTCCGCAAGGAAAACGGAATGCAAAAATTTCAAAATGCAAGAATGCAAAAAGTGAGCAATGATGCCCGTGCCCACCAACAGCACCAACAGCCAACCGGTCTAACTTACCGGTCATAGCTGCTCGCATAGAGTGCAAAGTATTATTTACTCCACCATTCTCAATGCTAAAATTGTTACTGGATGCTTATCACCAAGTCAGTGATGAAATTGATAAATAACTCTGCACATGAGATGAGAAGTAAATATAACCTTTGACATGGTCAAACAGCTTCTCATGTTATTACCGATTTTTGTTTTCCCGAGTAAAGTGCTGCTTTGATTTCCTGCGATCTGAGCCAAAAACAGCCTCTTCATACCTGCAAACACACACAGAAAGGGCATATGAGAACACTTTGCTTACTGAATGCTTATGTATAAATATAATACAGATACAAGCATATGGCCGGGCAAACTAATATCTCCAATGAAAATGCCCAGACCATTCACACCTTCTCCAACCACATTTTCATTGACATTAGACGAGGCAATATAAAAGCATCCCACTGGCTTGCACACAATGTCCCAAGCAGCATGATGGTGCACCTCGCATAGCTTTTCCAAGTTTCCACGGTACAAGAGTCAACAAGATTTTACAACTGAGTAAGCCTTTGCTGCACTCCTGGACCACCAAACAGGCAGCCACTAGGCAGCCATCTACTGGACACTGTCCACTCTTTATGTGCATTTGCTGCTGCTGTGAACACAACAGCGGTGAGGTTTGAGGACCATTTACACCTGTCTCCCGAACTGATGCAGCCTTCAGTGAAACACGTCAAAGCAGAGTATTGTGTGCTCTCTCCACTAGTACATTTTACCTTCATTCTATCAAGATATATTCATGCATGGACAGGGACTAATTTCAAAGCGCACTTCACTAACACCAAAACCAGACAAAATAAGACAGACAGCATGACTGTGTTGCACATCTGGAAGTTTGCATTGATAGCTGTGGATTTCTTTCACAAAAAACAGGTCGAATCAATAATTTTCAAAACCAGAACTTCTGAAGTCTTAGCAACAGAGGCGCGTATCAACCAAGCGGTGCTGTCCTGCACTCCACAGAAACCTCGTTTTCAATCCTATAGGCACTAATGCCAGAAAATATAGGCCCCTTCATTTCTGTTAACACTAGAGGTCATCTATCAATGATTATAAATCAAAACAAGGCACCATGCCCTCGTTTCTTGCCAACAGGTTCCAGTAGTCAACTACATCAACACATACTTGCTTGTATGTAAGCACCTGCGCTGCAGTGCGCAAGCGATCCTTCATGCTCGAGCTTGCATTGTATGTCCCAGGGGTGCTCAAACGCTTACCTATTAAGTTTGTCAAACATAAATCAAGTGGTAACGTTACGCAAACAAGGAGTTTAAATATCCCGAGATGGTAATTACTCTCCGTGTGTTTTGATAAGTTTGTGGCAGCAGTGCGCTAGAGACGCACGTATGCATAATGCACCACTGAAACCTCGAGGGCCCACTTTGAATTGCTGTGTCTTGGACTAATTTTTACCAACTGCGGTACTTTACCATGCGCTAACACCGCAGAGGACACGGGCGCTTTGCTTTCGCAGCTAATCCAGCAGCTACTGCCATGAAAAATGGCCTGTGACAAACAGACCACGAAGTGCGACCTTTCAGAAAGACGTATTAATTCCATACACGTCCAGATTGCAACCAATAAAGAATGAATGTACGTACATCTTCAGACCAATCTTTTCTTTGAGAGCTTGATGTGCATCAAAAGGCATATGCGGCAGGCCTGTAAAATGTTTGAACCATTTCTATTAACTAAGACGACTTGGCTGATGCTGTCAGACTTACTGCTGCTCATATCCTCCTGCAAGATTGAAGACAGAAGAGAAACAGAGAACGGCATGCGTTAGTGTCCTGCTCACTCAGCAAATAAATTGTAACAACAACACACCTCGCTTTTTTCTCCTCGTTCATGTTCGTCTTCGGACGAGGAACTTGAATCACTTGAATCATAGGTATCTTTCTTTAGCGCCATGCTAGCCATGCCAAACGATGCAACCACTGGAAGTGACTGCTACAAAGGTCGAAATAACGCAAGCGTTATTTCAACCCAAGACGTCGCATCCGGTTTGAAGAAAAGACGTCACGTCCGGCAATTTTTTTGCAGTTTGAGCCATGTTCGAGTCGAGCCGAGCATTGCTATCAGTAGAAATACTTGCTAGTATGCATGCTAGTATAGCGTACGCCGGCTGCGGCAACGTTTATAGATATACTTCAGTTTCGAAACTCCTCGGCGCGCCCATGGGGAGGAGCCGGCCGCTGCAGTTCCTGCCACCGCGGCGCTGCGGTCGGCGGTTGAGCTATCGGAGCAAGAGTTGTCTGCTAGCACCCAACGTTTCTCTTGAGCAGGGGTTTCGGAGTTCGCTGGCAGAATATTTGTTCAGCGACCCTCTTCGACAACTAGGCATTATATCAATAAGGCACGCTTGTTTTATCGCGTGGATAAAAGTTTGAGTCGGGTTGGCTTGTTTTTTTTTTTTTTGTAGCACTACATACGTTGCGCAATCGCTCCTGCTAGCACACAGCAAAGAGATGCGTCTACATGCGGCGTTCACCGCGCTGACATCTGCGACAAGAGTGCACTCGAACTAGTGTGCATATGGCGCTAATTTAGGCGTGCTGCGCTATAATTTGAAACGCACTTGCTCGACATCTGTTGTGTCAGGCTCCGTGCACACGTGTCCCGGCGACGTCCAATAATTTTGAGTGCGCTCAGCGACCCGTTCTTCTGGTTTACGTTGCTGCTCATGATGCAACATTCCTTTGTGTATCGATTCATGATATACTCTAACTGCAGCACTGGGCAATGTACCATCGTTTTAATGCGAAAATTTCTAATGAAGGATCGCCTATGAGGGAAAGCAATCGCCAAAAAATAAGTGACACCAAGAAAACTATTGAAAATATTAAAAGTATGATATTAAGGCTATTAAAAATGAAAGGAAGCGCTTGAATTTATTGCCAATTTATACTGTGTACGTATTTATAGGTAAACTCCTACGAGCGTTCTTTTTTTATTTTTCCAGGCGGTGTTAGGCTGCTCCCTAGGGGCAAGTCGCGCCCGGCTCCGGCGGGAGTTTTTCGAAACGTTGGGCTGCGGCGGGGGCTGCTGCTGAATGACCGCCGCGGTGGCACCACATCTACCTTGGTGGCACTGCGAGCACTGCGAGCAATCGGTGTGCCTTACCACTCACGTCGTCTGCGGTCATAGAGCTACTACTGCGGTCATAGAGACGCGTGCGTTTCGCCCCACGAAACGAATTCCCTGCGTGTTTTCAGATGACTTGCGCATGCGATTGCTGATTTTTTAAATTTCAGCTTAACCGTGGTTTTTCAATGCGCAGTTCTGTCATCGGCGTAGCGACGCAAACGATTTTTTTGTTGCAAATTTTGTGCGCGTACTCCAGAGTCGAAGGCGAAACGAATCCCCCTATTTTTACACCCTATTCTCCTTTCTGAATACTGCTGCCATGCAGTATTATATACCGTCTTATGAGGAATTTAAATAAAAATTAAAACATGTAAGATGCGAACCTGAGTCCTGTAAATGATGTGCTTCATCGCACAGCACACGGGCGCCTTTTGCGTTTGCGGCCGCCGCGGTTGAGTTCGAACCCCGGTACTCTGAATCAGTAGCCGAGCGCCCTAACTACCGAGCCACCGCGACGGGTCTCTCTGTTTCGTTGTGCGGTTTTGCACTGGTTTGCACGCTTATCGGGGTCACCACGTTTTTGTTCACGTATGGCGACGTTCACATATGAAGATTTTAACATTCTTCGTCAATTGGGAGAGGCTTGTAAAAAGGGGTTGTGGTTTTCTGAGCGCCTCAACAGCCGCTGTTCTTCATTTGAATATTTTCAGCACACTCCTTCTGTTGGCATACCTGAAAGAAACGCTGAAGTACAGATATCGGATGACTTCAAAGCTTAGCCGAGATCCTCTTGAGAATCTGTTCAGAATCATGAGGCAGTCTTCAGGATGCAACCAGCACCATACACTGACCCAATTTTTTAATCCTAGGCAATTGCCTTTCATTTTATGGACTCATAAAATGAGTATTGCAAGGTAATCATACTGATACAGTGCTAGATTCTCTGCTAGACTTTGAAGACGGAGGTGATATGGAGCATGCCCAGATAAGCAGCCTTCAAATGCAGTGTCAAGGCCTTCCATCAAGAACAGGATTCAGCTTGCATGCCAGCGCATGACCACGATGAGCACATTGCTAAAAGTAACTGCAGACTTTTTTTCTACCTAGCAGGGTATGTTGCATGTAAATGTGTATATTGAAGACAAATTACCAAATGTTTATAACCTTGCTTACAATGCATTCTCCCAATGAAAACTTTTTCCTTGCGAGGCTGACAAAATACAGCGACCACGGAGGACTGCACTGTACCTATCGGAGCAGCTTTATGGCTTTGTGTTGAAACTTGAAAACTTCTTAACAGAATGGTTTACCTGCTGCATTCCGAAAGTATTCTTGATGCGTTGGAAGTGGTTAGAAGTAGACTGCAGAAAGAAGTTGGTTGCCCCATTCATGCAGAAGGCCTCCCTGAAGAAGTCATAATTAAGGTTTCACTTATCAACTAGACTGCACTTCTCTATGTGAAAGCAGTCAATTAAAAAAGGCAAAAAAACGCGAAAGGGCAAAGCATCTTAAACTGAGCCGTGGCTAAGGCTGCTGTGACGTGCTAGAAAAAGTTGACAAAAAAATAGGCGAAATGAGGAAATTAGCTAGCATAAATATATGCAGTGGTGACAAATCTGCCTCATTTGTTTCAAACAGCAGTGGCTGATGGCAGCCCAAATAAATAAGAAGTCACTGTTACTGTTGTGTCAAAATGGCTTGCGGATATGTGTCTATGTGCCGAATTCCTTCTACCTATCGTTTTCCTACCCCTCTGTTTTCTGTGCATGTCGGCTCCTTGCGAATAAAAATAATTCTTGCCGCCGTCACTCTTTCAATTCCACGTTTGTGCCTGGCATGAATCAAATGCCGCTGCAGCACATGCTACTACTGTTGGCGTTAAGTATTAATAGAAAATTCTGCACAACTCCTGTGCAGTGCATTATAATCTCCAGCAATACTCCCTCATGCAAAGTCCCTTGTGAACCTTTCAGGAATGAATAAACATGTAAACAGGCCAGAAATTAAGTTCCATTCATGGTCCGCTTAGCCATTTCGGCGATACCCACGCGAATGTCACAATAATAATTCAATTCGTCGGCGCGGCTACCATGCCTACTGCCTACTGGCACATGTGTCCATGCCCCATAGAGCTGGCCACAAAGAAATAGCTGCAAATGTGCAGGCAGCGCAAGAAACATAACTGAGCATGAGCAGCAAAGAATAAGGATGCAAGGCATGGGGAGGACTGCACCATGTGCGACAAAAGACAGTAGGGGCAATTTTTTTCAATTTGCAAAGAAAGTTATCATTGCTCTTTATTCGAATCGATCGATGCAAGGGTTTTCATGGTTGCCGAGAGAATGATTTAAAATTTCCTCCAAAGCAACCACTAAAACTAATGCAAGTTGGTCAAATCATTTAGGGAAATCTCCCAAGCTGGAGTAGATTTGTAATGACAGCGCAATAAGTAATTAGCATCCAGCCAATCACAGCCTTACAGCAACAAAGAAAAGCTATGCAGCTTCCACAGAAACCTCTTGGTTAAACAAAATTTGCTGACAGAGCGACCGCTCCAGTAAAGCAGTGGTCCCGGGTTTGAATCCCGGACCATGGCTAATTATTCTTTAACTACAAGGTTGTCATGGAAACTGCATAGCTTTCCTTTGTAGCCATAAGGCTTCACTTGGGTGGATGCCAAGGAGTAATTACTCTTATTACCACAAGTTGGTGCACAACTGTTAATGCAATTCCATCAG
This sequence comes from Amblyomma americanum, assembly GCF_052857255.1. NCBI lineage: Eukaryota > Metazoa > Arthropoda > Arachnida > Ixodida > Ixodidae > Amblyomma > Amblyomma americanum. The sequence goes on along the minus strand of NC_135497.1, from coordinate 195,361,490 downwards.
ATAGAATAGCCTTGCTGTGAGGAACAGCACAGTGTGGAAAAGAGCAATAGGAATTCTGTCCTGGATGCAAGGCACAATGTTGTCTCTGGTTGCTTGAAGTATAATAGTAAAAAAGAGGAACTGCAGCTTTGTGAAGAAGCAGGCTAACGAAGGAACTTATTTATTTATTTTATAATACTGCAGGCCACTGCTTGGCCCAAGCAGGAGTGAACATATAATGATACATAACCAAAAGAATAAAGTTATTCAATATTAGCAGCACACGGAGACCAAAAGAATAAAACCAAAAGAATAAATTTATACAATGTTAGCAGCGCACGGATACCAAAAGAATAAACTGCACTGCTTTTCAATTTCAATATGTCAAGTGAGTTGCACAAACAGCCACAATGTATTCAACAATTTGCAATGACAAATGCAGTAGATGCCCATGCGCACTGAACAATTTCACACAACTGACCGAAATTAGGAGCTTGACAGTACACTAGAAGATTACAATGATGTTTTTTGTCTGCAGTACATAGATTATTTTCTATTTCAATAAGCGCAGATCATGGCAGCTTATGTGAGGAGATAAGCCTTTTTAAGTAACACCAATACAGCAAAGATAGCTGACTCAAAGTGAAATGGTCACCAACAGCTGATATTCTGACAACCAAAAGAGATTGAAAATGGTGTGGACCTAATAGCCTACACATATAATGCCATTATATCCAGTAGAGACAGTGCTCTAAGGAATCGCGAGGCAGATGCTGGTGAACTTTTTTTGTTAGTTTTCGTTCCAAGCAACACTGAACTCTTGATGCCTGCAAACTAAGACAAAACATATCATTCTGAGGCTGAACACCTATTTGTCCCCACTCGTTCCTGCCACTAACACTGCTTGAACAAACACACAAAAATTTTCACAGGAGCTGATGTTCCTGTGCTGTCAATTATAGGGGCAGTGATATTAATGAGCGAATTTAAACTGAACGTCACTTAATATAGCCCACTCAGACTGCAAGATTAAAAAGAAGTGCTGTGCGCACTTTAACTCCCCCAAATTTCTTCAGAGCCAGGCTGACAACTGCCACCAGCCATAAATATTGGGTATAGTTTTTCAAGGTCTGTTTTTAACAGGTAGTGATGCCATCCCCGTATGCCATGATTTTATATACTCTCATGCAAGCTTACGAGCTTAGCAGGCTTGCACTCATTGCTCAGCAAAGACTTAGTCCGACTTTCTGTGTGTTCTCTAAAGGCACAACAAATGTTATCTGACAAGTCTGTCAGAATGAACACAAAAATAGAAATGTAGCCAAATACAGAGGCTAGCTTTCAACATCTCTCATAGGGTATTCAGCTAAAATCTTGTTAGCTTGAACACAGAACAGTAGCTAACAAAACATTGATAAGGGGCATCATGGACCACTGCTATTTTTTGTGCACCCTTTCCTCGTGATGTTTCAAATTTCGCCTCTGAGTGAATGTCTTTTTGCACAAATCACATTGGAAGGGCTTTTCACCCTTATGGGATCTCACATGCCTCGCAAGGTCTGAAATACCTGAAAAGGCCTTGGGGCACAGCTGGCACCAAAACGGCTTTTCACCCGTGTGGCTACGGATGTGCACAACCAGGTTACCTTTTTGTGCAAAGCTGCGACCGCAGTGGTCACAATGATAAGGACGTTCACCAGTGTGAGTGCGAAGGTGTCCTACCAGGTTACCCTTGAGTGCAAAGCTGCTATCGCAGTGTTCACAATGATAAGGACGTTCCCCAGTGTGAGTGCGCAGGTGTACCACCAGGCTACCCTTTTCTGTGAAGCTTCTATCACACTGGTCACAATGATATGGGCGGTCGCCACTATGGATTCGGAGATGGTTGAATAGCTGCGATCTGTACTTGAATTCCTTGCTGCACTGGGTGCATTTAAGCAGGTTCTTTCTTGTGGGTTCACCCTGGCAGTTACCCATGCCAGGAGGAGTATATTCCATGCACTGGCTGTGCTGGGGAGAATCTAGGCCAGGAGATACACCATGTCCGGTCTGCATGACCACAGAACCTGCGTTTTAAAGGTAGAAAAATTTCAGTAAGAACCAACAGTCCAGAGTTCACTTGGAGCTAGGGATACAAGATGAATGTGGACGACACACTCATCAACAGCTATGGATGTTTACAAAAAGTTTTATTCAGTAGATTAGCCTTAAAGAGAATTCAGGCCAGAAGGAAGACGTCCCTACAGTCATTTCTGCGTGCACTTGTAGAAAACATTTAGGCTGGCATAAATATCGCCACTGCGAACAAAATAGGGCAGCCACTGTAATCCAGGCAAACTAATTTCCTTTTACCCTTGCACTTGCATTACTGGCATCATGACAAACACTGTCTGAAGTCCACCCAGGTAAGCTTAATAACTAAACAAGTGGTAGTCAGCTATATTTAGCATTCTCTATTTTTTTTTTGCTTTATTTTCTACTCAGGGAGAGCCAAAGGGGACAAAAAGGCCAAACGCTAAAAGTCTGACGAGGCCTTGACTCCTGTACAAGTTTTCGCATCAAAGACAAGAACTCACAGGGGTGACAGTTCGGCCAGTAGTTCACATAACACACAAAATATTTTCCAGAATATCAAAGGCAAATATCACTGTCATTCACCACAGTTCATTGAACTGAAGCTTCCGTGCCCTTCACACTGCTAATTGAAAAACAGCCTTCAAGAAAGCAGTAATGGAGAAAAACTACAGATTCTAGCTGCCGAGTTCTGCCCAGGAAGTTCATCACAATTGCAGTCCCTGGTGCTCCAGCCTGCACATGAAAGCCAGATTACATCCACTGAGACACAAGTCTACACAAGCCACAGCTCATTTCGTGTTACATGCATGAAACGGTGAATATAGAACAATCCCGTACAACAGCTGTGGCTGGTCATGTAAATTCAGAAGGGCGAGATTTAAAACAAGTGAATTTCAAAGCAAACATTCTTGACTTCCAATACTATGTGCAGAGGAGAACTACACTTACGCTCACAACAAACTGACGATTGGCTACAAATTCCGACATAATAGATTCAAGTCAACGGCCACTTCACTGACCTGTTCACTTGCACAATTACTGGCATCGTAGGAAGGACAGTACAAGTCTGACTGTGCAGGCTCATCAACTCATAAGTTATGCTTAATGGCGTAACACACTGGCACAGCACTCCTTTTGTTTATTGAACATCTTATACTATTTGCACTGTACATGGGAAAAAACTTTCAGATAATGGCTACTGGCAGAAAAGCCCTGAAAACAGCTGTCCAAAAATTTTGCCATTTTGCCCTAACATGATGCTTCCCCTGCAATGTCTCCAAAAGTGATATTAACCAAGTCAGTAGCAGCACATCTGAAAATGCACACTACAGTGTCTCGAGGTATACCGCATTTACTCGTGTATACCCTTATCTATAATTCTGGGATGGGAATTTGGGGGAGCAGAAAAGAAGAAACTCTCATGACCAAGTTTCACAATGCACTACTTGATGGTAATCTGTAAAACAGTGCGCTGCTTGGAAGCGTTTAAGGTGACAGGCTTTTTTTAAAACCACGGACAGCACAGAAGTCAATCTCTGGGAACATGCTGATGAGGGGAGCTCATCAGAGAACAAGAGTGGAAGTTCATGATGACAATGAATATTAATAGCACAAAGGCAGCTTCGGCCAAAGAGCACAACGGCACAAGGCACTTTCGTCTACATATGGTGGGTGAAAGACCCATTTCCAAGCTTTACATCCAGTATAAGCCAGGGGGAAAGCTTGTACAGTGTATCACTGGTGGGTGCTCACAGGGAATGGGATTCTAACCCGGACATCCTGCATATGAGGCAGATGGCACATGAATAGGCCTCCACTGCAGAGAGAGTGAATGCGGCAAGATATAGTGAATAAAAGTGCAACTAGTCGCCATCTGCTGCATTATTATAAGCAGAATTGCAGCAGCAATACATTGCTTTTACGGCCATTTAATAATTCATGAAGACCTGACTTGTGCGAGGGCCCCGGTCGGGCAAAATTAAAAAGAACATTGCAGGTAAGTGAATCTGGTAAAACTGGAGCTGCCTTGTGTAATAGTGTGCAGCATCAATAGAACATGGAGTTCTACAGAAACATTGGGCAAGCAATTTTTTTCAAACAGCTTCATATTGTAAGGAAAAAATCCCACCACGAAGTTCACTGAAAGTCTAGCCCGATGGGCAATGAAACAGCCTTGGGCGTCCTGTGGAGATTCAAGAAGCCCAGGGAATGTCCATGGGACAGCCAAGAGAGCTTCAATGCCCAGCGGAATACCATCACCATGAATTGAAATTCATACATAATGAAATACAGAGGTGCAGAAGAGCATACACTATCGCAAGAAAAAAAAAAAAAAACTTTGCCACAGTACATCCCATACAGATAAATAATGTCACTTATTAAAAACGGCCCAAAACAGAATGGAAGATGTCAGAGTGCGGGCTGAATGCACAAAGGAACGAATACTGTTCTGACAGAGAGTCAGTAATGATATGTGCATGAAGAAAGGAGTGACAGAGAGTCAGTAATGATATGTGCATGAAGAAAGGAGTTCAGTCGTTTGTGAGCAACCAAGAGCAATAACAGAGCACTCTTTAGCAATAGAAAGACAATTCCCATAAACCAGTGAACAGCAGCAAATAACATACCATGTAGGATTCACCACATGATACCTAGAGCACAATATTTGCAGAGCTACACTCTTCACAAAGTCCCAATCAGCATATAAAGCAAGAGAACAAAAGTGATGGAGTCACACTGAATAACATAAGCAAGAATATGCCCATTCAAGGCTGCACAGCACAAGAATCAAGATAAAAACTGATGCGTCAAACATTGATGCACCAAAAAAGTAATTATTTCAACACATGCAGGTTATGAGCATGAAGCAACGGAGACATGGTAAGTTGCCAGGTGTGATACTGAAGGGTTCTCCCTGTGGAACCTTGTATGCATTGGCTTTTCAATGGCCTGAAATATAATGGAGAACAAAGGAGAGTCACTACAAAAAAAAAAATGAAATCCCACAAGCAGCGGTGCATGTGTGCTTTTGTATAAACGACAATGCACAGAGAAGTGAGAATTCATAAAAATCGCATCTGACTGCAGATTCTGTCATTTTCTTACTTCTGCAAGGACAAAATGTGAAAGAATCTGCACAGGAAAAATAGAAGAGCAAATGGCATTCTGTAGTAAATCATGAGAACGAACCTTTGAAACTGACGTTTTCTAACAGCTAAAATGCAATGTCAATTACGATACATTTAGCACAGGTGGCCTCAATAGTTTTCCTGACACAGCCAGATGGATTCTTATGCACCTAAGTTTGCACATGCAGATAAACGAAGGGAAGCTCCTGCATGATTTCATAGCAGTGGGTTGATTTCAAAGGTTCTTCCTCAGGCATGTATGTACACTTTGTTCTCATAATACTGGTCCTCATGCCTGCAAACTGAAACAGAGCGTCGTAGCACGAGAAGATTTCCCCAAACACAAAAAGCAATGTATATTTGCTTTGTGCATTCAGCACGTATAATGGAGCAGGCACTTGAGTGTCTGAAAGGCATCTATTTAGCATGTATGTACACTTTGTTCTCATAATACTGGTTCTCATGCCTGTAAACTGAAACAGAGCGTCGTAGCATGAGCAGATTTCCCCAAACACAAAAAGCAATGTATATTTGCTTTGTGCATTCAGCACGTATAATGGAGCAGGTACTTGAGTGTCTGAAAGGCATCTCTTTATGTTCATAGCTTAATGCATATGCATTACCGGATACTACAACAGGGCATGTGGATTTATGGCTTTTGACACTAATGCCAGTTTCACATGCAAGCGAACCGCTCGCGAACTCTGCCGCGGCGGCGAGTACACCCTCTCTCAAGTGGCGGAGAAAGCCCCAGCGGCTGGAGTGGCGAGGTTCGGGCAAGTTGGAAATTTTCGTGGCGGCGACGCGGCAGCACCGCATCTCAACCAATGACGGCCCGGCGTTGCCACGCGAGTTTGTACGCCGCACGTATGAACTTTTGTTTAAAAAAGAAATTGTATAAAGTGCTGTTTAATGCTTAAAACGCAATAATTATATTTATTTAAATAAACGGTGAAAAGAAATGACAAAATAATGCTTTTATATTACGCCTTTTTTGTGTTTTCAGGCTGCCAAAACCGGTTGCAGACGCATATCTTTTGCCAACAACATTGGTTTTCGCAGCGGTGGGAAACGCGCAGCGGCGATGCATGTGAAACGAAAGCTCACGAACCGCTTCGCAGCGCCGCGCCGCTGTTCGCCAATACGCTTGCATGTGAACCGCCCTTAAGACCCCTAGAATGTAAAGGCTGGAAGCAGCTTGAAAGGTCCATTCTTGGGAGCTTGTATTTCCTGGCAGACAGAAAAAGTAAGGAAAAAACCCAATTACCACGAGCGGAAGTGCATAAGTGTTCTGTAGATTCAACAAATATAAATTGGCATCCCAGTGTTGACTTCAAGAGGCACTTAGTTATCTTCAACAGCCATGGGTAATAGTGGTTATTTGTGTAGAAAGCAGTGCTTATAAAATAGAGATATGCAATGGGTACAAGAGAAAATGATTTTCTTACTGGAGAATTTGATTTTATCACAATGTGAAAAAGGATGCAAGTGAAAGTGAAGTTTTTTATGCTTGAAAGCCTGTTGTAGTAGCTCTAATAAGTTCCATAAGCCAGCAGTGTGGACAAAACGGTGCGGCAGATACTGCAGCCATTGCCTTTTCATGCATTTCATGCCTCTGCTTACATCAAAAGCTGCAGCGAACTCACTCCTTCAGTGGGTGTGCGATTAGGATCCCAAGAAAATCTATATACGTGAGAATAAATCGCAGTCTGTTTTGCCAGCACCCAAGAAGAACAGTGGGGCACAGTTCTCCCAGGACACGCAACTGATTGAGTATTCAGGGGATATGGGAAAATTTGCTTTTTTCAGCCCCGATGTTTGAAACCCGTTTACTATGGCACAGCAGGTGATCTTAGCAGCAAAAAACTCTCAATCCATGCAGCTCGACAAAGCCAAAAGCGAAATCAATGAACTGGACTGAAATGCAACAAAAAGTCGAAAACCTAGGCGCTAAACAGTCCGCAGCCCGTATGGAGGTGCTGCCAAATCAACACCCCTTGTGTTCTTATCAGAAATTACCCATAAGGACTGTCATGTACCCAATTTAGGAAACAGTCATCAGAAATTAAGAACACGAGATACACAGTTAAAAAGGATATGAGAATAAGGATATTATCTGCATAGTTTGGCAGAAGTTGTCCATACAGGTTGTCCCTCTAGCAACAAGCAGACTTTATCTTGATTTGCCTGCACAATACAGCACAGAAAACCAGAATATGCATAAGGGAAAGCCCCATTTACACAAAGCATAGTTTAATGCAGTAGCTGACATTATGACTGTAGCCCACCACATGAACACATCTCAGTAGAATATCACTTGTCTATTTTTTAAAGTGTAGCGTTTTTTATTTCGAGACTGTTCATGTTTTATTATAGTTAATACACTCTCCAGTGCGCTCTTCAACAAAAAGCAAGGCTCCCTTCGCATTGTCGACCATGTGCTTTTAGCTTTTGTAACTAGATGGCAATACAGTGTTTTCAATTCCATGGATGAAGCGGCAACCACAGCCTACTACAACTTTTGTCAACAAGGAGTACATCATTGTGCCATAACAGCTTTGGGTGTGGGAACTAAAATGGACACTGCTTAAAATATTTTAATAGTGTCTGGCGGGTGAGATTTGCGTTAGTTTTTGTCACAGCACTATTGCCGACATGCAATCGCCATTGTGCTTTGTTGACCACGGTTTCCAGCATCGGGATAGATAAAAACCGGTCCATGCTATGATTTAACAATTCTCGGTAAAAGTTTTTTACACCGTTTTAAACAAAACTGTTGTGGGATCCAACACCTTAGATAGTACACTTTCGATTGTCCCGAAAAAAAAAAAAAAAAATTGGGTCCTTAAAATTAAGTGTTGGTGTCTAAAGTATGCTAAGCACTCATTGGTGACCGGCCTGACGTACGCGGTGTCTGTCCTTCTTCCCGTCCCTTGTCTTTCGTGAATGGTAGAAAAAAATGCATTTCAAGACAGTTGACATATATCACAAGAATGGTTAAATATTGTGTAAGGCAGCCAAGTTAACCTCATTTGTACCTACCATTGCAACCTTGGCCTTAATACCAATAACTACAAAGTGCATTAACCAATTTTAGTTCATTAGGACCCCTTCAATGTTTATCAAGCCAAAGAGATTACAGTGAAGATCCTGATCTTCAGAGCAGCCTATATTTTTTTTAAAGGTCAAGCTTTTTTTTTTTCTGCAGCAAAATATGGTATATGGTTTAAGAAACCAGCTTGACAATGCGTACATGTGTACTTGGGAGATTTGCCATCACGTAGCGACAGGCAGCGAGACCAACGTAGATGACGTGCATGCAGGCTGGCGTAGAACTCAAATTTTTAAGTGGGGAAGACTGTCCACAAAGAATTGAAAACAGCTGTCTTCTAAAGCAGCTGTCAGGACTGAAATTACCGAGTCCATCAGTCGCAGTTTATTTAAGCAAAATTGGGAATATTTCTCCTGACAGGGACACATCTTCATGAGAAGGCCTAAATAGTGGAGAATTGGCTACACATGATCGCAAATCTTTGCCTACCATCCGGTATTCTTCAACAGCCATACGCGAGACAAGTCGGCCCGTGTGGAGAAAAAATTAAGATAGGGCTATCTGCTGGTGGCAACAACCAATACTGTTAAGACAATAAATGTAACAGAACTCATAGCAATACCACAGTCATGATAAAATAGAACACATTAGCTGAAAACAGACACCACATAACCATTGTTCACAAGCCAAGTCCTATGAACCTTGGATATGAGCTCTTCACAACATGTAATAGTAACAATACTGGCACAGCCCGATTATTAGATTGCATCTCACCTAAACCCAAAGATCAAGTATAGTGCTGGTGAAAGCTTATCAAAACCGACTTGTGTGTGCCACCATAATCTATTTATTCACCCTCAGGGAGTGTGATAACATACAGTGAATGCCAAACAGAGGAGCAAAAAATATATTATCAGGATAGAGGCAAAAAAAAAAAAACGGCAAGAACAAATATGTCAGAGACAACTGTGGTGCGACATCAGACGGTGAAAACAAATCCCAGACGAAATTTTGTTTTGGATTTGTTTTCACTGCCTGGAGTAAAATGATTAAAAAAATGTTTAGTATGAGATTAAGGAACACCCACTGTTTGGAGATAATCGATTCGGCCTGAAACGTGCAGGAGTAGTTACAAATGTAGAGGTAGCTAGATCTTGTGAAACAGACAAAACAAATTTTTCTGTGGTGTGAAAGCAGTGGCAACAATAAGGTAGTCTTCATAGTGGTAACACTAGAGCTAATGCGATAAATGGAAAGTATGAATATGAACACCTGGTTTTGTACAAATTCAAATTCTATTCCGCTGTCACAAACTGATGCTGCATATTCCAATTTAGATTGAACAAGAGTTTTATAAAGAAGTAACTTTACTGAACTAGAGAAACGGTAGAAATTTCGACGTAGCTACACTAAAATACGGTCGGCACTGTAAGCAATAAATTCAAAATGCAGTTTCTAAGAAAGGCAAGAAGTTACATGCACACCGAGATATATCTACAATGATACTTTCCAGGGAGGTATTACAGTCGACGACCGAAAAGCCAGGCAGTCTGGAAAATCAAATTTCGTAGAAAAAATCACGACCTTATTATCAATATGCCGGAGGAAGGGGTCAGTTGTACTGCACACATTCTAAAGCTCTTCATGACTAAATTTCGCCGCACGACATGTGCACAGGCGCTGGACGGTGACTGCTTTTACGATGGACCCGGAACAAGAACGCGAAGAACGCGAAACATTAAGAACCGAGAAAAAGCCGAACCAAGCGCTCCATCGGCGTCGGCCTTCGTCATTAGGCCTAGCAACTAGAGCCAAAATTGGCGTCGGATTCGGCAATATGCACTCTGCGGTGGCTTGCGTATAATGAGAGGAGTCTTGCCTGGCATCGAAACGCCAGTTGTTTACGGTTTTACGACAGAAAAGTCAGGGTTGAGGTGCATTTTGCTGTGGGTACGCTGACCTCACTTTGAAATGCACCATTTCCTCCCGCACTCGCCGTATCCGTGAACTAAAGCGGCTGTTTGGGCTTGTTGGTCAGTGAACATGGTAAAAGAATGCAGCGCGAAAAAAACAAGGTCGAACAGAAGTGGACAGGACATTCTTCTTCTGGACAGACTTCTTCAGTAAGCCTGTTTCATTGCTTTCCCTAAAAACTTGAATAGGAGGCACCACATTTTTATGTGGCTCTGCTCAGTTCATCAGTGAATAAAAAAATACACAAGGAAAAACCAACAGCTAATACACCTACATCAGTGCACTGTAGTTACAAAGTTCATGCTAACGAGTATGTGATGCCTTAACGCTTCGTCACGCTTTCCTTTTGTTCTACAGTGCACCATTTAAGCAAAGCTTCCCATTAGTGCTAAACAACAAAGCTCACTTTCTAGTGAATTAGCATTCTACTTCACAATGAAAAGAGGCGGCCAGCACATTTATAATATACATTTTCAATCAGTCGGCAGGCTGCTACAGTACGCTGATCAAGCATAAAAGATTACGATACCGAGACGCGCACTTGAAATAGGAGCTCAAAATGGTGCGTCCGATGTCGGTTGGTAGTGTACAGAAAACCGACGTTGGTTTCGATGATCCGAGAACTGTTAGTCAAAGCCGGTCATGCTAAATTGAGGTAAGAGAATTTCTGGCATAAGTTCTGCGTAGACAAGCTCATATGCAGGCCGCTAAGTTGCGTGCAATTTAACCTCCCGAAGTAAATCGTTCCCGCCTATTTCACACAGCGATTTGAGGAGGAAACGCAAACGGCAAGTACCGTCGACAGCACGCTGAACACGAACGCTCGATTGCGCGTCCTGCACTGTTATAACAGCCCCTGAGCGATGGGCGCAGAGTCCGAGACCATGCTGCACGGAGTGTTTGCGGAGGTTGGAGACAGCTCGTGCCCTGCCAACGGCGTAGTATTCGGCACGGTACCTGCGCTAGAAGGTACCGTACCGAATACTAGGCCGTTGGCAGGGCCAACACGATATTCAAGTATGCTGAGATTCGAGAAATCAATAATTTTAAATACTCACCAGCGTTTTCTTCCGCAAAACAACCAGTAGTCTTGCTGGACTTACCCAAAGATGCTCATTGCGTGCAAGGTTCGTCGGCACTGCAGCGATATATCTGAACCACGACCGGCTTTATTACTAAGTAATAAAGCCGGTCGTGATCTGAACAAAGCCATTTTATAGTTGTTAGTATTGAAAGCAACTAAAAAAAAAGAATACGACAGGCGCTGCGGAGCACAAAAAGGATAGTAATCAGGAACAATAACACGCCAAACATTCTTTACAACGCACTCCATTCAGCGCGCCGCAGCTTAGCTATGGTAAGGTGCACCCTAGCTATGGCTCTGGCCTGGCGGGCTCGCGCCACTGCAATAAAAACAAACAAACAAACAAAGCGTACGCAGCGCGAACACTAAAATTTTGGTACAAACCAAACTCGACCTTTTGAATTAAAGAAATAACAGCGCATAAACTACTAGCATAAAATTTTTAATTTGTTGATTGCCCCCTTCTTTGAGAAAAAAAAAGAACGTTTGTTGAGTTTCGGCAGTGACGTCAAACATATGCGGTGACGCTAGCGTCAGCAGTTTTTTTTCTTTTTTGAGCTCCAGCGTCCGAAGTTAAATGCTTTTTGGTATTTGCGCTTGCACATGCTGTCGGGCGGTAGTTTTGACTGAGTTAAGGGTAGGAAGGCTAGCGGAGGTGTGTGTGTGTATAGGAATTTTGGTGGGCTTTTACGTTGCGTAGTGCCGAAGGCTTTTTGTGTAGGAATTTTGGCGGGCTTTTACGATGCGTAGTCGGCCGGACGATGGGTCGGCAAGCTAGGAGGGTCAAGGTGTACGGGGACGGGGAGTTAGTGCAGTGCCAGGAGTGCGACCGTTGGTGCTATTTAGACGAGACCGAGATCAGGAGCTTAGCCGAGGCAGATGGGGCTAGCTTCGCGTGCAAGCTATGTAAGCGTTTTGAGGAGTCTGTTCAGACGTTGAAAGGGGTATGGGCAGCTAGGATTAATGAACTCAAAGGGGACCTGAACGTGGAACGAGAGGAACGGATTAAGTTAGAAACTCAAGTCACCGAGTCGCTTAAAAGGGAGGAGGTTAATGCCGACCTGTTGGAGCGAATTGTGGGCGAGCTGAAAGAATAGCGGGAAAAGCGGGCCCAGCTAGAAGAGCAGGTAGAAGCGCTCAAGTAGCGGTCGGCAGGGCACCCCGGTTCGGAACAGTGTCTGGTGGGGGACGAGGCTCGTCGATCCTACAGTGCTGTAACGCAGCGGGCTTTGAGTGGGGAAGGGAGGGAGGTAAAAATGGGCACGGCGTACGGCGGCGGGAGAGACAGTTAGTGCGATCCGGAGGGCAACAGTCGCAGTTAGGAAGCGAACGGTTAGAGCGCAGGAGGGTTCTGGTAGTCGGGGACTGCAACGTAGCCAGAGTTGAGGGAGGCGTTTTGACGACAGTGAAGGCGGGTGCAGGTGTAGGCCCAGAAAGGGAAGTGCATGGTAGATGCAATGGCCAAAGCCCAGGAGGTGGTCGGGGGCAGCATGGATGGCGAACATCTTGTGGTTATCCATGCTGGTCTCAATGACGTGCTGAAGGAGAGGAGCCAGAATCTCGAGAAGCAGAAGTGGGGATGTGTAGACTTAGAGAGGCCTCTGAGAGTGTGCATGTGACCATATGCACAATCCCAGAGGCAGGCTGGCGAAACAGAAAGGGTCGTTGAGGCTAACCGTGTAATTAGGTTAATGAGTAGACGACTAAGATACGGGGGGGTGGAAGTTAACAGGGAAGTTTACGAGGTCAGGCCCCACCCTTTTACACAGGATGGCATTCACTACGGTGGTGCCACTGGCAAGAGGGCGGGTAGTAGGATAGGTCGCCAGGCAGCAGCTTTTTTGGGGGGACCCAGAGCTCTGAGGGAACCAGTGTAGAGAAGGAAGAACCAAGATCAAAGGGACGATGGAACCATAGGAGAAGAAATAGACGCAAGTGCGAGGGCCAAGTTAATTCAGATATAGGTTTTATTAACATGCAAGGTGGCAGGAATAGACTGGAATGGGAGGAAATAGAAGAACAGTTAAGGCAGGAGGAATTAATGATATATGGTTTAGACGAAACGCATCTTAGAGACATGGAGCAACCACCCTGTAACCCGGACTATGCATGGAAATATTGCAACAGAACAGAGGGGCAGCAGAAAGGGAGGTGGAATTGGGGCATTCATTCATAAAAGTATGAATTTTCAAAGGGTTAAACTGGGATGCAAGGAGCATTTATGGCTAAAAGGAAAAGTGGCAGGGGAGCAAACACTCCTTGGCTTTGTATACCTGTGAACAGGTGCTAATGCCAAAGAGGAAAACAGGAGAATGTTAGAATGAATTGCAAGTGACATTGATGAGCTAGGAGGACAGGGCGAGATAATTATATTAGGCGACATGAACGCACACATAGAAGACCTGGATGGGTACACAGATTCGACAGGAAGCATGATTTAGTTGTATGCAACAGTACCGAGAAGTGTGAAGGGCTCATAACGTGGGAGGCAGGGAGTCTGCACTCGACGATAGATTTATGCACTAATGTCACAGAGGATGTATAATAGATTAGGGGTAATGAGCATAGATGAACATGGTTCCAGAAGTCTAGCTAGTGACCACAAGCGTATCAAGTTGAGCTTCAGAAGAGAAACCAATGTAGGACTGAAGCGAGATGAACAATCAGAGGGGAATTTTTACTCAGAAAAGCAATTGGAAGCAGCAGCCAAACAAATTGAGAAAGTAATTTTTGAGGACAACGGAACAGAATGGAATTATACCAAATTAACTCGATTACTGGAGCTAGAGGTAGCTGAGGTGCAAGTAAAGCTAAAAGGGAAAAGACTCAAACCAAAGAATTGGTAGGATGAGGAGGTCAAGAGTGCGATAGAGAAACGTCAGGAAGCGTCCAGAGAACACATATATTCTAACAAGAAGGGGGAACCAGAAGTTGAAGTAAACAGAAAATGGGATACCTTCATAAAGTGTAGAAGGGAAGCATCCCATTTTATTAATACGAAAATTAGAAGAAATGGTGCCCAATGGATGTCAAAAGTAAATGAAAAGGATAGAAAAGCAGCTCAAAAATTCTGGAAACATCTAAATGCAATGAGTAATAAGACTAGGCTAGAGCGAACATTTATTGTTACAGATCAGGGTATTCGATTAGAAGGGGATGAAGCAATCAAACACATAAGAACAAGGATGGCAGAAAAATTTAAAGAAAGGAATGTTGCACATAATTTATTGACGGAGGATAGACCAATTACTGCAATAGCTTCACTTGAGCAAAGAGAGTGGGAAAGGGCAGAGAAGAAGGTTCCTAGTGGCACGTCAACAGCACCAGATGGTATTCCGATTATGTTAATAAAGAAGCTAGGACCAAAATCCAAGCAAACATTAATACAGGTAGTGAATAAAATGATAGTGGATGGAAAAGTCCCCGATGAATGGCGATTAAGTAGAACGAACATGATATATAAGGGAAAGGGGGATAAAGCTGACGTAACTACTGTCCCATAACAGTGACATCAGTGGTTTACAGGGTGGTGATGCAGATTATAAAGGATAGATTGCAGGCTTGGGTGGAGAACGAGGGGGTGCTAGGGGAACTACAAAATGGGTCCCGGAAAGAAAGAAGGTTGAAGGATAATCTATTTTCATTGATGCAGTGTATAGAGATTGCTGAAAAGGAACACAGGCCCCTATGGCTAGCATTTCTGGATATTAGGGGAGCCTATGACAATGTTATTCAAGAGTATTTGTGGGACATACTTGGCACATTGGATGTGGAAGATGGAGTAATTAATCTTTTAAAAGATATATATAAAGGTAACAGAGTAGTACTTATAAAATGGGAAAAAAATGGATCGGGGCCTGTAGAGATACAGCGGGTGCTTAGGCAAGGATGTCCTCTGTCTCCTTTGTTGTTCATGTTGTACCTGCAGGGGTTGGAGACCAAGCTAGAGAGGAGCGGACTAGGCTTCAACCTTTCTTTTTTCAAGCAAGGAGAATGGATTAAACATTCATTACCGGGACTAATGTATGCGGATGATATAGTGCTAATGGCTGACAATAAGGAAGATTTGCAGAAGTTTATAGACATTTGTGGTACAGAGGGAGATTAGGTTTCAAGTTTAGTGAAATTGCTTGCGATAATGTGGAAATCGTTGCCACTGAAAGAAATTCATAAGCGTGGCTGGACCTGAAATCGTTAATAATTCAGACCATGCTGAATACACCCAACAGAACAAAGGGAAGCCTTCACCAGGCCTATGCAAGATCATTGTGCCGATTAGTTAAGGCTACATAAGCTTCTTCATTCATGATCGGTCCTTCATTGTGTACAAGAAACCTGTAAGGGTTCCGAAATGTAAATCAATGTGTTCGGCATGGTCAGTGACCCAAGTTTCATTCTACCTTTAACGCAAAATGGGAACTCCGCGACAGTGTGCCCTATGCACCTAAGCTAAATGCAGTTGTGCCCTGTTCCCACAATATATTCCATACTGACGTCAAAAAGCAGGTTCGGAATTCGTTTTGTACCACTTCTCTTAAGCTGTCCTGGCTGAATCCATGCACTTTTTGTGTTGGCAGAAAGCACGGGTGGCAGAAAAAACATCCCAGACAATTGGTGCACTGCAGTGGTGTTCTGTGGGGATACTTTTGTCAGTAGGTCATGCTAGGTAGCATTTCAATAGAGTGTGCCCCCACCTTTAAAGCACATTCACTTGCCTGTGAGACTGAACGTCTTTTAAGAGATTAGGATACTGGGTATAATAGCGTAATAATATGAGTAGGAAATAAGTTGCCAGTAAAGCTTCGTAAGGCTAGTTGGTCGTGCATACTGACTGGGGAACGCTAGATTCCAGACAAGGGAACAACACCGCATAGGAACACCACGAGACGCGAGTGCACAGTCTCACTATGAAATGAATTGGTTGTTGCAGCTTATTTATATTTTAATTCCTTGTTTGTGTGTCTTAACTGCTCAGACTGATATGCTTTCTTCAGACCTAACCCAACTTTCTCAATAATAAGTCGCATTGTAAGAAATGCATATAAGCAGAAGTAATTGTGAAGACACATTTCACTTTGCCATGAGTATCACAAAGAGACTCAAAATTGGCAAATTCATATTGGTTGGCATCAAGGAAAAGCTTGTGTTCATTTTAATAAATCTTACCACTGTGTCGATATTTATGTGCGGTACTTGCTATTGGAATGAGGTCTTCGACATGCGCATGGCCAGCCACAATTTCATGGCACTTTGTACACTAACTTTGTGCTTCTCTTAGGGTTTGTTGAAGTGCTGTTAAAAGAGCTGGGATCACGTCTTGGGACCAGCTTAACGGGAAGCACTGGAACTTACAGAAGCACAATGCATCCTTCAACTGGGGCCATTTGATTTTGCAGTTTAATGATTATTTTAATGTTGGATAGTTGTAATGTAGCTCTTGCTCTCTTATTAATATGAGTGGTAGACACCTTTGACGATGCCCTATAATCTCAACTTGAAAATTCAGAGGTATCGTCAGGTTATATGTAAAGTATTTCAAACTGCACTTATAGATATTAGAAGTTTTGAGAAAAATTTTATCTGTCTTTGGCATTGGCAAAAGCAGCAAAGACTAATATTAAACTTGGATCAAAATAATTATTTTACCGCACATTCTTAAATTGTCCACAATTCTTGCTGAAGTTTGGAAGAGAGATTACGATGCCCAGATGTTTTAAACATTACAAATGTCCTTTGACGCCAAATTTGTCATGATTGAATACTGCTATTTCTTTTGCTTTACATTAAATTTTTGCCTGTTTTCTTTTTTTTACCATTCAGTTTTGAACACTAGTCTGTCTTGTTTTCTGTTTTAAAACATTTATTTATTTCCGCTTGTGCACTGATGTTCAGCTTTTCATGAGCACTACAGTGAGCCCTACATTTTATCACGTAATAATCACATGTTTAAAGGCTGCGTTCTCTCATGTCATACTTATATTCCAATTCATTTTTTCAACACACAAGTAATGATTGCAAGCACCTTTTTTGCCTTCATCGCTGTGATTGTCAATAACATCACCTTAAAGAAAGCTGCAACTGATTTGTTGTGTTAATAATTTGTTCTGTTCACCCATTTCTCTAAATAATGCCCTTGAGCCTTGAGAGTAAATAAGTAAGGTGATGAAACGAAATATTTTTATACATAATTTTTTCAAATTCAAATTGAATTTTCTTCTCGTGCTAGGAGGGAGCAGCCACAAAAAGCTATTGCTCTTAGTGGCTTGATGAGATGACCCAAAAGGTGATGACGAATGCAATGTATACACCAAAACACGAAATTAAAAGCATGGGCAAGCCACCGAGGTGGCTTAGTGGTTATGGTGCTCAGCTGCTTACGTGAAAGGCGTAGGTTTGATCCTGTCCCTGTTGGCCTCACTTCAATGAAGATGGAATGCTACAGGCCTTTGTTGTGCAATAAGTCATATACAACTCCAGGTGATCGAAATTATCCGGAGCCCACCACTACAGCGTCCCTCACACCCTGAGCCGCTTTGGGATGATAAACCCCATAAAGCCAAACCAAAGACAAGCGTGGGCTCATTCAACTTGGACATAAACTGCACACACACACACTCATTGCTTGCATAATGAACAGCAGAAAAAAAGCAGGTGGTCAACTGTCCTATATACGGTACAAAAAAAGAAGTAGGTGAATGAGGAGCATTATTTAAAAACATCAGACAAAGCAACAAATCATCCATTTAATTTATACAGAGGGAAGAAGGTTTGATAAATGGCACCCACCAAGCCAAACAATAGACAAGCGCTCCAATATATTCACCAGTAAACAAAATATATTAGGAGGAAAACGATGTTTCAGGCAAGTTGTTTTGATACGTTGGACATAACTGCAACGCAAACATCCACATTCCAATTAAGGAAGACACGCATGGACGGATGCTGCAGCAGCCGTGTATGTGTGTGTGTGTGCGAGAAAGAGAAACAGCCTTATTATGACACAACACGAAACGCCACGAACATCCTGTGCCAGGGTCACCAAAGCCAACTGTTCAGTATCAGCTTGTCCAAGGCTGTGGGTAATGCTGTAATTGAAAGGCAATGGTGCAGGAGGAAAGGGAACGATCCAGGTTAGCGTAGGGATTGCTGCTAATGGGGCATGCAGGGAAGGCTCTGAGATGGTAGACGAAACAACGGCCAGGGGTGAGAGGTATATCTTAAAAATGACTGAAGAATACGAAGTTGGGGGGGCGGTGAGAGGTTTGTCTAGAACAGGAAGGCTACAAAAGAGATCCTCTCATGTTGGCACAAGACGATTATTTTGTGTCTGCTTTATGTGAATCTGGGCGCTTGTGCTGCAGTTGCATCTGAAGTATTTAGAAGCCTTTCTTAGACATAACATTGTTTTAATGCATATAAGGCATTATTATTATTGTTACTGTTATTATTGATTGAAAAAAAAAAAACTCTGCAAAGATGTCACAGATTAGCCCCTCCATGGAAGAGATAGGGTCTCGCCTTGCACAGATGGTTTGCTGCATGATCCTGCAAGTTTAGCTAAGCACAGAAAGGCAACACGCTGGCTTATATGCAGCTGACAACTCTGATGGGTCACCCAATGAGCTCTTTACTGTGACATCTGTGCACAGCCTGAAGGTGCAACTGAAATTGCTGTATTAATCTTCAACGTTTTACTGCATTACCACTCACAGTCCTCTGGCAGTGAAAAATCCAGTTTTCTGTGTGCATGTGTGTGTGGATGGTAAATGAAAGTGCCTTTCCCAGATGGCATCTTCGAAAAGAGCATAAATAAGGTGAGACTGAAGATGTTTAACCATGGCACAATACAAACCATGTCATCTAAAAGCAATTCTACTTGATAGCACACCTCTTGCGAAATCACATTCCCACTGTGAGTGCACTATGATAAGTTTGACTGCAACGTTTCAAAAAGAAAAAAAAAACTGTGTATTTGTTGTGCCTGGGATAATTGTTTCTGGTACCTTTTGCTTCTTTTCATTCTTCTTTTGCAGTAATTATATAGTCTGCCTTATCTGATGTATCTACAATTGTCAGAATGAGAGATGAATAGGAAAGAGGTCTGGTACATTAATTTGTCAGGCATATCATGCCTTTTCATCAATGTATAGACAGGACGAGTGAAGTACATTTTATTTTGTTCTGCTCAATAAATGACCCGATTTGAAACTTCGTACGCAAGCATTGTTCCGAACATATTGATTTATGATTGACACATACTGCAATCTGGGCATTTAAATTCTTCTACAGGGTCTACTGGCACTTTTTGTGCTGTCTGCATCATTTTTGCACTGAGCACAGGTTCATCTGATGTATATTCTTCCATGCTTCATCTTTAATGGGGTACAATGTATGCTTTACATAGTTTTCTTGCCTCAGCAGCTTTGATAAGAACAAATGTCAAGAGCTTTCAACCTGACATCTTAATAATAAGCAAATTATTTCTACTTCTATTCAATGAGAAAAGTTCAGCTTTGTGATGCCCAAGTAATCAAATGACCTATGTCCCGCATTACAGTTTAATCCCTACTGTATCTTTCTGCTTGATAAAAATAGCATACCTTTCATTGAAAATGAAATGGGTCCTGTATTGCTACAGCACTTACTTGAAGGAGCTTTAAACCTTTCTTTTTTTTCTGCAGTCGAGAAGATATATCAGCTAGTTAAGGTGAAATATAATTTGCCTTCACTGAGTAATTGCCATCTGTATTTACATACACGCAAGAGAAACATCCTAAATTGAGAATTTGGCATAGTTGCAGCTCATATGAACCAAGATCACCCATTTGCAACCAGAAACCTGTTGGCTAGTTTTAAACAAAGAACCATAGTTGTTTGCTAACATGTGATGGCACACCTTCTCTTCCAAAGCATTGTTCCAGCTGGAACTAAGTGAAACTATGATCAGAAATGAGGTGCACCAGAAACTAAACGGCAAATAGTTCCAGTTAGCGACTAAATAGAAGCTGAATGCTTCTGTTTTGGCCCAACAGTAGGTAAACTTCATAAGCATGGCAGATTTCCAAAGGTCTCCAGCTATGGAAACCACAGGGTTCTATGTGGTCTCAGCTCGCATATGTCAGATTAAAATGTCTACATTTTTAGTTCGTACCAGTCGAAAGCCTGCAGGCATGCATTGCAGCTGTGTTAAGGCTTCTGCTGTAATCTTTTGTGCGAGATGTGTCCTAGTTTCGATTAGTTCTTCTTTTATAAGGAATAGCTCTTAAAGAGATATCCTTTGACACCAGCTGAACTTTGAAAAACAGTAACAGGGAACAAAGTGTATACACTTTAGTGCCCGTGGCGGGAACTGCTAGAGGAGATAGCTAGGTACACACTTCTATGCGTGGCTGCAAGCACTTCTGGTAGAGTGTACTAGAATGTTTTGAGTGGCGGGACCAGCCGCCGCGGAGAGGGCTGGTGAGCGTGAAAGTTGGCGGTGGCGCTGCAGTCCACCGCACTTGAATGCGACTTCGCTGTCAGCCTGCCGTTTGCTGCCGCGCACGGAATTCTCTGCGTAATGCCCGCGTGATGTTCAAATTAATGCATCGTTCTTCTTTAGTAAAATTAATTATGCAAATGCTCTATGACCTCACGCACCCCATAAAAAACTCCAAAACAATGCATAGCAGTAAGTGAAATGCCTGGAAATTTACACAGGAGCTCCCTCCCCCGTGTACATCCACGATCTTGTTTAGTTTGCACGCACTCCGACACGGAATTCCGTAAGAGCCTAGCGGAATACAGTGACTGCGATGTTGTTGCGTTAATGATATGGCACACACCCACGACGGGGAATAAGCCAGGGTTCGGCGAGGAGCGTGCCGCTGTCACATGAAGCACTTTCGTTGTCTTTTAAAGCACGTAGCTCTTTAGAAGGGCGAGCTAGTGGACTTACTCGCAGCATCAGTGCAAGTAGAGCCTTTGTAAAAAATTTAGAGCCGACGGAGTTCACTTCCGAGCCACACTGCATAGCTCGTAATGCATTTCCAGCGTTCTATATCTCCAGAAGGTAAGATTTTTTGTCCCGTTACCTCCAATGGGCTGAACGCCCAAATGTGCTACAGGAGCCCCACTATACGACCTAGAAGCAAACCCCGTGAGCTCTGAGCTCTTGACAAAGGCTGTACCTAGTAAAAGTGCAGTTCATATCTAAATCCAACTTTCCACGAACTTGAAAGAAGCGCCAAAAATAGTTCCGGCACACTTTGTGCACGGCGACCCAGTCTTAAGGCAACAGTAGCCGCCGCCTCCCCCCCCCCCCCCCCCCCCGCTTAGAAAAAATATACACGAATATGCATGACAACTTATTTTATTTACATATACTGTGCCCCACTCAGTCCTCAACAAAATCTTCCATCTCAATTTGCTACACACGGTTAAACTTTAAATGCTGCTGTGCTTTCCTTCAGGCGAAGTCACAAGACATGTTGAGACCTTTGACAAAAAAAAATGTATTCTGGTCACAAGATAAAACATAAAACCCAGTCACATTTGAGGCGAGCTCCTTGAAGTGCTGATAGCATTCAATACGGTTCATGCCCGTCATGTTCAGAAGAGCAAGCACAATCATGATGCTGTCGTGATGCAGTTCTCCATAGCTAAAACAACCTGTGAAAACATCCTCAAGCTGACTCATGAACTTGAAGAGGCTCAGTGCGGGGTTGAGCAAGCCACCAAAATCGCATGCTTTTGTAAATGTGGCAGCATTCAAATTTTTGCCACCGGTAGCTGTTAAAAGAGGCTGATCCATGCACACACGACATTTTGTTTTCAAGATACACCTTCTTTCAACACACCCCGCAATATGGTAAGTAAGCCTTGAGTCACTCCTCTGATTGTTATAAGAATTTTCTGTCATAGCTTCTTTGTTGTTAAGAGCTCTTTCTGCTTCAAGATTTCCCATGTGGATGAGCATATCAAGAAGTTTCTGCTGCTTGTGAGAATCTGCCGCCTGGTCCTTGCATGATAGAAGTGAGCCAACCACAACCTCAGGAACATTTGACCCAGCGACGCTCTTTGACAGATTGTAATAATTGAGGAACTTGAGGTTATTAGGAATTGCTGTGGGCTTGGGTGGGCCAGTTCGAGCATATCCCGTCTTGCACCCTGGCGCGTAGCAGTGATTAAGCCGTCGCTTGGCAGGCATCACAGGCGAAGAGCAGGCCAACAGAGATTTCTCGATAGCAAGAACTTCCAGAAGCAAGCACGACGAACGTTCCCAGCAAGCAAGGCTCTTCAAGTGCGGGCGACGACAGCGCCGACGCAACTTTCTACACAAGCGGGGCCGCGGCTAACAATAGAACCGGTCTCCGCTCCTTCCACTCAAAACATTCTCTACTTCTGGCCACGGCCGGTCTCGAAGAGAGCGCGCTTTTCTTCTATGAAAGAGTGCGCCCCTCTCGAGATCGGCCGTGTTCTGGCCCATGCGGTTTCGCCATCGTAAACTCATTGCGCTGCAGCCGCAACGAGAATCATATTTTGAAAATCTAAAAACTCGTGCGGATGTTATGGTCAGCTATAATTACTTTTCAATAAATAAGGCACATTATTGTAAATGGTAAAAAATTAAAGCATATATTACCAGCCTGCTGGTTAAATAACAGTTGTCAGTTTATTTTGACGCACTCTTTTACTACAAAAAAATTTATTTAAAAATTATCACGTATTCGGAGAAACACACTGCAGATCGTCAATTTTTGAGTAATTATAGCATGTAGAGTACCTTCTAGAAGGTAAATTAGGCTCGGCATATATATATATATATATATATATATATATATATATATATATATATATATATATATATATATATATATATATATATATATATATATATATATATATATATATATATATATATATCTTGCAGTGCAGTGCCGCCAGCTTTCCCTACTTGGGAGTATTGGAACGCACCCTATGCTTCTATTGGACTCCTGGGGACGGACTGAAGTAAACACAAAGAAAAAGACGTTCCTGGCTCTGTCTAGACGCTTCGCTTCTATTGGCGCGCAAAGCATCTTGGGGCGATGAGCTACTTGGTGCGCATGGAGGAAAGAAGAAGGTTTCCTTCCTCCGTGTTGGTGCGGGACAGTAGGTTTTTTTCCAGGAACATAGAGTGGTGTTACAAGATGTCCCATTCCGTGTCCACGGCGCGCTCCGCTCGCAGACAACTTCGGCGTAAAAGTAGTGCGCAAAAGCCATAGTAGCGAAAACGCAACAGCACACGACGCCAATAAAAGGTTTTTGTTTTCCGAAATGTTGTGGAAAAACCTTTAAAATGTTGAAGCAACATTTTTTTCAAAAACAATTATTTTTAAAAATGCGCCTGTTAAGCACAAAATATTGGCTTTCGTGGTCTGCAATGCTTGGCCAATAGGATAGCAAGCCATCGCTTATTTTGGGCAAACTTTACATTTACATGCTTTTCTGCTCGTTTGTTGCGATTTATGAAAAGGGTATTAAACGCTAGGGCATTAGTGGTTATCAAACAACGTTTGCTTTTTCATTATTTTTTGCCCAAAAGTTGTTCTGCAGTCGGTAGCTCTCCGCCCCATGGTGGTACAGGTGGTCTGGACGAAGCTCCATGCAAACCCCCATAGGCGGGGCTCCAGCTTTCCCTCTAGTTAATAGTAAATTAAAAAAACTCTATGCTGAACTCTGCCCACTTCAACTGGGGACAACTTTTTTTGGCAATGCAGAAGACACAGCATAGGGTGAAAGACGGGCCTTTGTCTCCGGGGGCCCTATTCTCGACATTTCGCCATTTTGTTCAAATTGTGACGTTGGCGTGACGTAACCATCAAGGCGGTGCCAGGTTACGTATCCACAGAATCTGATTACGTGAAGAGAGAGAAAAAAGTAAAAACTGATCTAAAAATAAATACCGTCGTCTGCTACTATTGGCGCCAAGTACGGAACAGAACGCCGCTTCGGGAGCTTGCGCTGAGCCTCTGCGTTGCAATCTTCGGTGCATACGCGTCGAGGGGCAGTGCGAAGGAGTGAAATATGTTGCGGCTTCTTGAGTATCATGTCGGATGTCCGGCAGCAGCTAAGGGCAGACCGACTTAGGCTACTCAGTGCGAAAGACTCGCACGTCGGTTGTCAAAGCATTCATCGAGTTCGATGCGGCGGTGCGAGCGAGGGCGCAGCCTAGACGACTTTTCAGTCGAGGTGAACTGATGGCGTACCCGCGAGTCACGAGCGGCGCCACACGCGTGCGTACTGTTGCCCAGAGAAGCTGGCGAACATCAGGAACGGGGCCAGGGTATTCGTAATGGCGTACGTGCTGAATGGGAGCGGAAAGTGAAAGCTTTGGCCGGCATGATGCCTTTGTGGCATTGCTCCTTATAACGATCGACGACAGCTTCGCACATTTGCTTACCAGCTACAGTTGAATGCAGGAACTGAGACTAATACCCGTGTTACACGGGCGTTTTCAACGACAGTTCAGTTAACCGCCAGTTGAGGATTTCAACTGCCGTTGAACTCAACTGGAATCGCCAGCTGTTACACGAGCACTTCGCGTTCAGTTCAGTTAGCACTCTAACCACATGACCTCGCGTCTAGAGCGAAGTTTAAATAAGAAAAAAGCAGTGTGTGCATTTTTTTTCTTGTTGTAAATGATCGCAGTGTATATATTCCTTACTATAGTGACAATTATTTTTGTGTAGTTTTTGCTTTGCGGTAGAAATTTGCGGGTTCGAAGCACACTGAGCCAAGACAATCCAGTAAGAGGGCAAGTTTTTCGGTCCCTAGGTCGCCATCTTGTCAGTTGGCCGTTCAACTGGGACCCCCGATCTCAGTCGAACTCAACTGCCGTTGAGATTTCAACGGCAGTTAGCACTGCCGTGTAACACCGCTAACTGCCGTTCAGTTCAACTGAGAGTCAACTGAACTGCCGTTGAAAACGCCCGTGTAACAGGGGTATAAGGCAGTTTTCTGAGGGAAAAGTCATCTCGTCCAGGCCAGGAAAGGAAGCAACGAGAGCTATATTTTTAGAGTGGTGCCGCCAGTGCTGAAAAGGCGCCCGAAACGGCGCCTAAATACGCGCAGGCCAGCAGTCCCTGTCTGAGGACAACGCTCGCATACTTAGCGTTGTAAACTCTGCGGAAACCCACTGTTTCCTAGGCGCCGCGTCAGCTACCGTCAGGTCAGCAAAGGTGCTAAAGCTTTTAATCGCTAGGTATCGGCTTTAACAGAGAGCGGGGTGCAGCGGAGTTGTATCTGTGTGCGCTTGGAAGGCCTCCAAGATGTGTTTAGTGCTGAAATGCATGCTTGGCAAGGCAAGCCGATGTGCACATTTTAGGCAACGCGTTGCACCAGACTCTGTTGTTAGTCATGTTTGCATGCACCCGCGCACGAAACGAAACTGCAAAGCGCGGAATATCGGAGTAAATCTCGTCAAGGAGAACACACCGAGTGCGCATCCCTTATTATCAACTTAAATGTGCAAAGCCGGGGAAAAAAGATTCTTTTCTGCATTAATAACAAACAACATAAAACAAAGCGAAAACTCCCCCCCCCCCCCCCCCCCCCACACACACACACAACATAATTTGAATAGAGCGTACCCTCACAATATTCAGTGATGTACTCATATTTTGCTTCGCAAGCCTGAACGCATGCACTTTTGTGATGTAAGTGGCACATATATTACTTCATAAAAATTACAAATGTTGTCAGCAATTTTGCTTGTTTTTCCCTTCCTAGAAAGGCATAAATTTTTTCTACTTGTTCAAGTGAATGCGTAACACTCACGACCACCACACAGAAGCAGCTACACTATATGTGCGATGCAAGTAAGCAAAACATTCTGTGAGGTGGGGCAAAATTATTTTCTTGAGCACTTACAGGCCGCCTCACCTCCCTTGCTGTCCACACAAGCAACACGAGTCAGGCAGCGTCTTGAAGTTTCTTCGTTGTAGAATAACAGTTATGCACCTACCATAAAATAAAGCAGCTCCTTTAGATGCCTGATCAAGTACAGTACAGCAAGCTTCCAAGTAAGAGAGAAAGATATATGCCAGAAAAGGTGGAGAGGTCGGATAAGGAAAAGTTCCTTCACCTGTTATTCCACAAAGGGGCAGGGGAGGAACATAGAGGTAGAGAGTAAATATCGGTGACGACACCATATTACAGTAAGACACATGCAATGTGCAAGATATTTGCTTTATTTGCTTTGTTTTATGGGGTTTATGATCCCAAAGCGAGTCAAGCTATGAGAGATGCTGTAGTAGAGAGCTCTCTATAATTTCGACCCCCTCGGGTTCTTTGCCGTGAACTGTCATTGCACAGTACACAGGCCTCTACTGCTGCGGCCGGGATTGAACCTGCGTCTTTCGGGTCAGCAGCCAACCACCATAACCACTGAGCCACCGCGGCAGCTTTATTTGTATGATTCAAGAAACTTAAATTAATGTTCATGTATGCACACTCATTGCCTAGTACATGTCACACAAAGCCCGAACATGTGTTTTGGGGCCAAGCATTCCGGTTGGTCTTGCACGCAGTATTTAAAGAGACAACTAAGTGGCACCATGAGCCGAAGAGCTGAAGGAGAACAAAAACATGACAGTAAACTTAGGAGCACTAGAGACAAGGAGGAAATTAATTTATTTCCATACTCTGAAGGCCCGGAAGTATACAAAGAAGAGTGGGGGAACACATAAAATTGGTAACTGCTTTTTTGAATTTAATACAGCCAAATATTGCAGCAATAGAGGTAGGAACATGGCAGGAAAAACAAAAGCGTAAGATTAGACAGGAAATAGGCAAGACATTCAATGTTGATGTCGCCCTCAGGACAACATATGGGAGGCACCAATACAGACAGCGGTAGTGTTCTGGTTAGGGTACTATTAAGATGAAAGTCTCCAGGATGCACAAAAAGCAATCTAGCCAGCGACGGTAGCCACTGGCTTCCGGTAGGTTTTTTAATGTGTGCACCACATAGGATGTATTCATGATAATTAATAAACCACAGGAGATTGTTCAACACGAAATAAATTATCCTCACAGCACCATACAATACACAGCTAAAAGGAGAAGTCAGCAGTAGGAATTGCAACGATACGGTGCATGTAGACCCCTACGTGAAGACTTCACGCCACAGGGTTCACTTTTTAGCTGTGCAGTGGACTATTCAAGGCACCCATCATGCTATAAACTTCTGCGAGGTGAGGAAAACCCTTATTTTAGCCTTTCAAGGCCCTTTAAGCTTCAAGAATACTGAGTTTTGCACTTCGGGGATCAAAAGCAGACCATGTGGCCTGAAGACTTGACTACAACCCTGGAATTCATTACAATTGAAGACAGCTGGCGCACCATTAAAAACCAAAACAGAAATGCCAAATACAAAGCAGAACAAGCATTCCAATTTTTGATCTAGGCATTCTTTACAAACATACATACTGGAGCAGTTGCTATGCTGTTGTATTCTGCCAGAAAAATATGTGCTGCAACCATAAAAAGCACCCTATTTAGAGGACGATGGATGCTAAATGGGATTGAAATGAATAAATCAGTGACAACTAAAGCAAACCACGAGAAATATTATTTTGCAATGTACGCAGTTGTGTACAAAGTGCCCTAAAGGGTTGAATGCAATTTTCTCATGCATTTAGTCATTTGCATCTTTTTTTTGCCGAACATCAGCACAGCCACGCATGCATAGATAATTTTACACAGAGGTGGGATTAGACATTGGTGGCACTGACACAGTTAATCGCAAGGGAAGGCCTGAGTACTGGGTAAAGTAGACAATAAACTGGTGATCAGGATAGATGTAAGTGAAACTGGTGTATTTTATTGACTAAACAAATCAACTGTAATACAAAGGCAGAGAAAACTGCAATATGTTAGTGGAAATTGAGTGCACTGGAAGATATATTGCACAAAATTTGAGCCTCCTGAAATATTAGCTTGTTTTAAAAAAATAATTGCTTTGCTTCAAATTTTTTTTAGAAGCTCAAGCAAAATTTCGGAGCAAGTCAGCTGTAGAACAAACTTCCTTTCTGCAAAGTATCACAACAAACACATTTGTTCTTGATACAAAAGAAAATTTCATGACTGCTGCAGGACATGTGATGGCAATGACAGTAATGAGCCGATTGCTGCTGCCACACAGCAAAAGTGGTAAAATCCCGCACACATCAGGGTCACAGAGGCAGATTTCTCCGGTAACAAGACAAGTTGCAATGTGTGAAAGAAGTGTGATGCGGTATATGTGCACATTGATAATGCCCATTTCACGAAGTGCCAAATCCAGTAGATTCCTGTGTTGAATAAAAAAATAGCAATGCATCCATTGATGCCCCAGTTTTACCAAAGAAACATAGGTTGAACAGATTGTCTGGAATTTTTGTCAAATTTGCCTAAGAGCATTAGCAGCAGCCAAGAAGCAAAGTGCCAGCAACAAGGTTGATAAAAGCGGGGCGTTACACAGCGAAACTAATCGAACTAGCAGACAGTGCCTTGTCTTTCATTCATACAAGCTTGGCAGATGGCAAACATGAAAGAGTTGCCTCACTTTTTGCTCAGAGGAAAACTAGTGGATTGCTGTATCACTACACATAGCATTTAAAAGCAACAGTAGAAAACAGGCACAGAGGCAAAGAAATGTCAGGAGACAAAGCTTGCTCTGCTCTGTGAGCACACACAGATGACACATTAGGGACCTCCTATCGGACGAACAGTTGCCTACAAAATCAGACTGCGCCCTGAGCAAGATGTGATAAATGACTGCATACACATCCCTATGTTTCGTGCATGTCAAGAAATTTCAGTGAAGCAGTAATCACGTCATGGAGCACAAACTTTTAACAGAAATCAAAGAGAAGTACTGGTTCAAAGCTCTGCTGGCAGGAGAAAAACATTTTGGTGACTTCCTCTGTTTCACTGCACTAAAGCACCAACATGCACATTCTGCATAAAGAGAGCACACAGCATTGCAGTACATTAAGAATTAGCAACTGTTCAGTAGCGTTAAAGCATGTGTATAAGCACACATCCGGCCAATTTGCAGATGGTAGGATTAAAGTTTCTTCTACGCTTCCTGTCACGTGAAGAACTGCAGCATTAGAGAAAAGCCTAGTCTACACATCAAACACACCTGTCATTACACACTCTAGTGAGAAACTGAAAGGAAAATTTGGTCCTGTTTAAAGAGCAGCACAAAAATCACAGACTTGAACAGCTTTCTTGCTGTGTGCAATGAAACTTGAAGCACAAAAAATGTTTACATAGACTGATCATAGCATGACTACAGGTGAAAACTATGTCAGTGAGTCCTGCAGCTAAGTGCGGATGCATGCAATGTGTCGCACAGTGCAAGTTGTGATTGCCTTTGAAAAAAATCCTGTTCCATATCTACAGCACTTGACACCTGTGAAGACATCCAATGCAACCCTTCCAAAGAATGATTCTTTGCTTGAGAAGCACTCTAGCTGAGAGGTGCATGATGTTGAACCTTGCAGCAGCATTCCTCAGCACATGACTTCCTAGGATAGCAGTGATGCATCGAAGAGGCACATTATACACATGTCACCTGGAAGGCAATCAACACTGTCTTTAGTGCGTGAGCTTGAGTGCAATGCAAGTTTCATACACACAAGAGAAAAGACTTTCAAATACGAGACATCGCAGGGCTGTAATTATCAAACTAAATTTTCATGTATGACTGTAACTACTACTCAAATAAACTGCTTTTGTAACAGTTATATTTTATTGGTCATCTCTATCAAAATGATGGAGGAAGTAAAACAAAACTGTGAAAACAGCTTGACTACAGCCAGACTTATGGGTATAAATAATTATTACATATTTGTTTTTATTGTGTTGCAGTGAAGGCAACTGCTACAAGGCACATTGTAGGGGAAGTCCAAGGTTAACTTTACCTCAGAATATTGAACTGCACTAAAATCTCACTACACGAATGCTTTTGCAACTGCATTTATCAAAATACAGATGCCAAGCCATTGCATTTGTGTGCAATGAAAGAAAACCATAGACATGCAGACGCCCTACGAGTCACCCACATCCGCATATTGTAGTAATCTGAAAACTCGTTGTGCGTTTTACTTTACAGACAAGACTATTTTAAAATGCTGTTTTTATTTGCGCAAGGCTTCCTCGCTTAATAGGCTACAAATAAATGTGCCACGAGATTCACAGCTGTTTGCATGTGACCAAAAAAGGGCAGGAACATAAGGGACTTGTTATTACACACCCGAAGAAAGCCACCAGCCATCAATATGAACTTTGCATGCAGCCATCTGAAGAAAGTCAACAGCAATTTTTCGTTGCTGTTTCCCTTACCTCATCGATACTCGAGACGATGTACCTGGCACATGTACGCTGCCTTGCTGACACCGCTGTCTTCAGAAACTGCCCTTATGCACACAGACACTGATGCACACAAATTGAGCACACAGATGATGCACTGATGATGGCAATTTCCTGATGAGCACAGTCCCGCCGACAAGCCGAACACATTCTGGAAGCATGTTGCTCAGCCGGCAGACAACCCTTTGTGCCACCCTCTCATCACTCCCGCAGTAGAATATCAGGTCAGCGACAGCGTGTAAATAGAGGCAAACACTGAACTAATTGGTGTCCAGACGTTCACAGCTACCGATCGCGCCTTGAAACACAGGATCAGAGTAACGGCCGGAGCACCTACAATACCATGTTTAAGGCAGACCAAGGTGCTCACGCGCTGCCTCTTGCCGCAAATCTTCTTGCACAGCCACCACACCATATATCGCTGGCCAGGCAGCCACACTCACGAACCGGGCAGTCCTTCGAAAACACTGAGGCGCACTCACGAATGCTTCGCTTCTCGCAGCCCGTGACAACAAACGGCAGCTACGGACGCCGCCATATCCGCGCTGTAGCAACCGCGACCGCGCGGACCGATAATTTCTTATCATGAGAGAAGCGTTTGAAACGGGAGCGCAGCTAGAGACCTTACGCGGGTGTAAAATTACGCTCTGATAATTAAGGCTCTAAAAGGCTGCTTAATTAAGAGGTACCATTACAACGCCGTTCAATGCTTCTACATTCAAAACAACCATGTTTCGGAACAGTTTATTACTTCAAATAAGCGCCTACCAAACTACGGTGAGCTAACAGCCGTATAAATCAGTGTGGTCATAATTCGACTATGTCCACCATAATTCGACCATCTTGCGGCCGTCTCAAATTATGGCGGCCAAATGGGGCATTTTTCAGCAATGGCAGCATTTCCTTTGCGTCACTAAACGTCATTTTGACCTCACTGAATTATGCTTGCGTATCACGTGAATCACGTGACATTCCTCCAGCCAATCACATTCTAGGAAGCAACCCTCACAGTACGAACTTTTTTTCCTCAAAATTGCTAAAACGAGCCAAGTGTTTTCTTCCATGCCAGCTGTAGCTTCGTTTTTCCTCCACAGACATTTAAATTTACCGACCCGGCACAAAATATAACTGTGCTAAAAATCAGTCTTCAAGTACACGTCATTTTGACGTCACGGCAGAAAGCTATTTCGAAGCCTGATAGTTTCGCGCCACAAATTTAAAACTCGTGACTTGCACGTGATCGCCCAATAAGCCAATCAGAGAGACAATATGGCGGCGAACGGCGGCCATGCGTGTCGAGAATAGGGCCCGCGGGGTGTAGGGACCGGGTTCCTCAGCCCTGGCAACCATGCACCGCATGGAAAAAGGAATTTTCCTTTCACCCCTCTCACTATTAGCTGCTATTAGCCCGTACAACGAAAATCCCACCGCCACGGAATGTGGACTGAGGACAATTTCTCTCCCTTTCCTGTCTCAAAAAAAAGTTATTCCCGAGCATGGAGGAAGGAAAGAGTCCCTGAGGTGGTTGAACAACTCGCAGAGCAGCCTCCCATGAGGTGGGGTGCTTTTTGCTCGTTTCGTTTGGAGCATATTAGCATCAGATGAAAGCAATTTACAGCAAACAAAACAAAAAAAGCGGCCAGCGGGCAGCAGCTTTCGACTAACGCGCTAGTAACTTTAGCGCACTAGCGCTACTAGCGCTATGCCACTCGTAGCGTTACGGCCCTAGCGGTTAAAGGAATGAACTAGAGCAGGCGCATTGGAGCGGTAATAGTGGCAGTAGTATTCCTCCACGGTCTTTAGACCCTGCGTGCTACGTGCAAGTGGCGGGTGCAGCCGTGCGATACTGCGCTGCGAGTTGGCAGCTGGACTCGCTTGAATAGTGCGACTTGTCCTACCACGGGAAGCGGTAACAATGACGGCTGATCTGAGCTCCTACCGGGACCAGCACTTCAAGGGAAGCCGCGCGGAGCAAGAACGCTTGCTGCGTGTCAGCTCAACACTCTACATTGGCAACATGTCGTTCTACACAACAGAAGAACAGATTTACGAACTCTTCTCTAAGTGCGGCGATGTCAAGAAGGTTATTATGGGCCTCGACCGTTTTCACAAAACTCCGTGTGGATTTTGCTTCGTCGAGTACTACACGCGTGCAGATGCCGAGAATGCCATGCGTTACATCAACGGTACTAAACTGGATGACCGCATCATTCGCACTGACTGGGACGCCGGCTTTATGGAAGGACGTCAGTATGGCCGTGGAAAGAGTGGCGGACAAGTGCGTGACGAGTACAGGACGGACTACGACAGTGGTCGCGGAGGCTATGGGAAACTGATGGCCCAGCGTGTGGTACCGCCGGCAGCACCAGTCTAACGCAGCATCGGTTGCATGCGTGTGCAGGACAGTTGAGAGTGTGTGGTAGCAACACTGGGCTTTATGCCGACCACACTGTTCTTGGAAATCATCTTCATTGAATGCTGTTGTGCCTGTGTGGGACTTGAAAACTGAACAAAGCCTTGTAGTGTCGTGCGCATTAACCGCGAGCCATCATCCTTGTCAAACAGCTCGTGTGTAGTGCGCAGTGCACAACAGTTGTGCACTGCACACATAAATGTATCCACTGCTTGCTTCAACAGCTGTCATCTCATCTGATAAATAAAGGCACCCCTCAAAAACAAATACTGCAGTTTACTTTCATGTTTAATGCAGCTGTTCTTTCCAACGTATATTCACACAAATGAAGACTATTGTGCTTTAGTAGAGTATCAGTAAACAAACTGCAACACACAAACTGGCAGAGAACTTGTGCTTCACTTGAGCTACTGTACAATATATACATGATCAGCAGTCCCCATGCAAGCAGAATGAGTGATTGTTGTTATTCCATTCAACTTGCAACAAAATGCTTATGTGTTTCAGGAAAAAAAACGCCAAAGTAAAGGTGGGCATTTACTGCATTGGGTGCCCCAATATACGCAGACTAGCTCACTCAAAGATATAAAAAAAAGTGTCAGTAAAGTTAAATCCTGGCTCTGAGACACATTTCTGCAGAGGGCTTTGGATTGCTCTAACCACGTGAGGTTATTTTTTTAATATGCATTGAAATGTCGGCACATGAGCATTTTTGCATTTTACATTCACCGAAATGTGCCCAGTTTCAAACTCATGAACTTGGTGTTCTGCAGGACAATAATACAACCACCGACCCAGCATGGCAAATCGGTTCACTCAAGAGAACAGACACATCAGATGTACACTAATGCTAGCAGATGCATTCACCAAGGTAGACCCCCCCAAGTTTGTCTAGAGAAGGACCTTGTAGCTATGAAAAGTATTTCAGGCACTTTTTTTTTGTTTCACTATATAGGCTGAAGTGGCCAGCTACACTTCCAGCATATAATATTTGTAAAGGATACAGGCATGAAAAATGCATGTACCACCAAACATGCGATTTATATCCTGCATCCTGCATAACGTTCAAATTAAACTACCATTTCTTTTGGACAATTTAGTAAAATCCCTGTTTCCACATATGAACTAAAATGACACAGAAACATGAGAACTTAACATGTTGTAATAACTAAAAGGAACTAGAACAGTTAACATCCATCAATACTGCTGCTCCTGTACAATGCGTACATTCGAACCAACTTTGCCATATGCATTGTTGCTGCTGCACACGTGAAGCTCTAGACAGTTACCACATGACACTCATCACAACCACTTGACAAATTACATGTGGAATAAGGAGCAATGCATGCAAGGCACAGCCAAAAGCAAAAACGAATTAGTGAACTTCATGCAGTATCTTGTACATGCCTTCTGTCTTCTCAACAAACAGTACAGCACTAAGATCACATAGCAGATGTGATATCATATCTTGATGTCAACTAACAGCCAATATAAACAACAACCTTCAATGGCAGTTATCAAACATCACCAATCAATGTCTGAAAAACTATGTCCAGCAAATAACACCTCTAGAGGAAAAGGTTTGAAGCAGCACCAAGGTTTGTTGATCATTCTCTTTATGCTACTAAACAAAAACTTATGCTACTAAACACTTGAAAGAAGTTCAATGATGTAAAGTAAAAGCCAGAACGGCACAGCCATTACAACATTGCATTTTGACGCTATGAACATCATGTGTACTGAAAACGGGTAGCCAGACTTATTTAAAACTGCAAGACGTGCAGAACAATTTCAGGAACAAACACAGCAGTACGTAAAGCATTCAGTGCTCTGTGAGCTTTGACACAAATAGAACAGACAAAAAATTTGCTTGCACATTTTCTTCTTTCAAATGATGCGTTAGATGTTAGTATACATGGATCACCCGGTGGTATTATAATTGAATAGTACACCAAATAATTTATAATTGAATTTCTTTTGGAAGCTGTTTCAGTTCTGGCTGTGGTGGCGTGTGAGGTGTGTGTAGGTCACATGCGGCGTGGAAAAAAATAACTGCTATATAATCACTGATATGCGGGTTTACATCACTACAGCACTTAAGCAAGCCTGTTTCAAGAGTTGGAATGACAACAAATGATATATCAACAGTTAAACAGCAGGTTTTTTTTTTTTTTTTTCACACCTCGCGTGACCTAAACACACCTTACAAATCACAGCCATCATTCAGTTGATGAAACTGGAACAGCGTGATAGAAGAAATTAAATTATAAATTATAGTGGCTGTAGGTGGATACCACATGGTGATCCATGCATTCTAATGTCTTATGTGCCACTACAGAAAAGAAAACATGCAACAAAAATTGTCTATAGTCCTTTAAAAAATGTCAACTCCACATGTAATTATGCAATTGCCTGTTCCAGGATGAAAGCCAAATTGATAACTAATTCAGTCAGTTACTATCTGGCTGACTAGTGATACCTGATGAGCAAATCATAACGAATGAAATGTGCACACATCAAGCTATGTATATTACTGTACTTATCACACTATATGATACAGGATTCCATCTCACACAATAAGAAAGCAAGACAGGGGCCATATTACAGTGCAGCATCACATACAGTCGATCCCGGATATATTGAACTCTGAGGGGACGCACGAAATAGTTTGATATATCGATAATTTGATAAATAAAAAAATGGCAGTAGGTAAGCTTGTGTAAACTAGAAGCAAGAATACACAGCACCAACGCTACTGAGACGCTTCTTGTAATGATGTGCCTGCCGGTGTGCTAGCAGCACACCACTAGCAATGTGTTGCTAGGCCTATAGCCTGGGCGACGCATCGAAACCGCAGCAGACAATTCATGGAGCTAGCCACCCCTATGATAACAGGCCTAGCTCTGTTGCCAGTACACTATATAAAATCTCTTATTAAAATTAAGGTACACTTTGTTTCCGCAACGCTTTCGGCAGCTAAGTGAGTGAAGCATACCAGGCGAGGGCCGCCGCTATACCACCGTCAAATAGGTGGGCGTCACTGCACGACACGCCGTGCACCAAAAGCTGCCTTTAGTGCATGACAGCGGTGTCATGCGGAAAATGAGTATGGGAGACCGAAGGCTACCCTCACACACCCACGTTCACCTAGTTGCGTGGTTTCACATTTTTAGCACAGCCAGTAGGCGTCCAAGGCCGCACAGCCAACTCGTCCCCGAGCGCAAAAAGCAATCGTGGGGACGCCGTTAAAAGAACCGCCACTTGCAAGGGCGCAGTTGATATATCGAATGTTCAGAGAACGGGAGTTCAATAAATGTGAACAGTTCTATACTTCTGCATGGGACTTTCAAGGAGATGTTCTGACTGTTTTGTATAAACAATAATTGGATATGTCCAGGATCGACTGTATGGTGTAAAACTATGTAAAATTTCAAGCCAGTTATATAACTAGGATGATCCTGTGCACCATAAGTGCCTTTTGCCCAAATTACTTTCACATTCCCAAATGAGAAATATCATTTGCAAATACAATGCCTTTGTAGTATCTCGCAGCGTGCACAATATATTGTAGACATAGCACTGCACAAGGAACTGGCACATAGGTCATGTCTGTTGTAAAATTCAAAGAAATTGTGCAGCACTAATCACGAAACAACTGTGAGGAAGACAAATTTTTTCTGTTACACAATGAAAACAATTACAATTAAAAAGAAAATAAATACCTGTTTGCATCAAAGGAACAATGTCTGATTTGTTCAGCAAGTAAATAAGGCAGTTTAAATCAAAGTGCGCCACTTACTCTGAATGCATGACGCGTTTCCATTACCTTCTGCAGTTACAGAGTTATGCTTCTGCTGTTTGCTTTGATAGCATGCTATAAATTGGTGCAGACTTTCCAAGAATAACAGCAAGAAAATTTTAAACAAGTCAGCATATCATGACATACCCAAGCAAAGAGTCGCTGTAAATGCCGTACTCACCAGCCTTGACTTATAGACTTCTACATTAGTCATTTAATATCACAATGGCCCCATACAGTGCAACAACTTAAGTTCAAAAGAAAATGTGCACAAAACTTGCCACGAACTGTGCACTCTTTATGCAGATGGTGCCAGGTTATTATTTTGAAAAAGAAAAGAAAAAAAAAACTTTTACATTTTAAAAATGGTTGCCCTTGACTGTATTCCTTATTGTGATGAAACAATATTTGATCAACCAAGAGTAACACAACTTGAATCAATTAATGAACTATGCCTAGCAAACTACTTCTAAATCTATGCTTTGTTCCAGCTGCTAACAAAGAAGGGGAAAAAAATGTGCGTATTGTGTTCTTGCTTGTTCCCCATTTCTGTCACCTAACCTATAACATTTTCTTGTTGGTGACATACCTCAAGAAAAAAAATATACAGAATGGTTCTGCACAACATACAAGTCAGTTTAGTATATCCATGCATGACAATGGCATGAGAAAATGCATGCACTAAAACGTCCTGCCAAAATACTAACATCTAACAACATTGCCTAGATGACAGAAAACCTGAGCACACATATGTGGCAATACAGTGCAAAACAAGCAAGCAAACCATATTATCTTGCAAGGTACCTTTGAACACCTTAAAAGAACCACTTCCTCCTCTATGCTTTCATGCCAATGAGATAAGGCAGTCTAGGCATATCAAGCCCTCTCCCCTATGTTCCCTTCTGACCTCCCCAAAACTTGTTAGCACTCATTTCTGCTTTGCACATGCAGTAAAAGGAGGAGTACCCCACAACTAGCATCCCGACATGAAAAATGGGACAACCAATTTTTGCACTCTTTTTTTTTTTTTTTGAGGCAGTCCTACACAGAGAAGCATTTGCCAGTCACTCCAGCAGCTTGTTCTACAACGTGACTTCATCCGAGTAGTGCCACATCACTATGGATAAATGGAGAGGTGTCTGAAAGGGTTGCATTGCGTAGCACATGATGTGACTGGCAATAAAAGTACAGAGGGGGCACTGCAAGAACATATATGATATGCCAGATGAGCTGTTTCCACCAAACAAAGCACATTTCAACAAGGTCTTTGACGAGAAAGCTTAACTATCACTGTTCAACCTGTAAGGCCATGTTTGACTAGAGTTTGTGACTAGACCTGCACACTGTACCTCATTGCCTATTCATACAAGGGCAGAATGAATAAATGTGACATTATATGCTGCACAGACAGTCACAAGCTCTTGTCAAGCACAGTATCAGGTATTGAAGCCCAGGAGCATATAGGAAACATTTCTATGCCACATTACTCAGTAGTTCACTGTCCAATGTTGACATTGGAAGAGTGTCATGTCACAAAACATCTTTTCATAAAGACCAACGAATGAGGCACATAAAAGTCTTAGGTTAATGCACAATTACTGAAAGACAACTCCAGAAGGTCAAAGTGGCCATGAAATGTTGAATGATGGTCAGCATTAGCAGCCCTGCTGCTAGTGCTTTGTGGGGGACTGTAGTGATGTGATCTGAGCAAGGCCGTCCTGCCTAAAAGCTGCCACGGCCCTTGCGGACTGCTGACGCGTCATCAACACTGTCCAGCCTCCGGTAGTGCCCATTGTGCCTCCTCTGGCGCTCATGCCTGCCTTCCAGAATCAGAGCCAGGATCTGCAGTTTTTTCATGAATATAAAAAAAAAATGCAGAACTTAATTATAAACAGAAAGAACACTTGCCCAAAAAGTCCTGTTATTACATTTTCTCACCAGCTGCAATGTTAAACATCCGTGAGGAAAACCCGTATGATAACAGCCGCTTTATTTTAGAGCATGCTACAGTATGCGTAGTTTATGATCCTGCCATTTTAATATAGGTGCATGACTATTTTCTGCAGATGTGTGACAAAGGAACTAAATAACTGCTACCACATTGCCGTGAAGCCCTGTTATGACTGTTTTCCATATTCTTTGTTTATTGCCACCAGCACTCACCCTTATAACTTTTTCTTTGCTACGCAAGGCATGACTACATCGCTGTGGAATTAACAGTATGTGCAAAGGTTTCCACAACATTTGGGATAGTTCTTAGTGTTTCAAGTACCTCATGTGGAAAGTTCTCAGTCATCTTTAAATACAGCATGGCCAGCAGCTATTGCTAACCTGATTCCAATGACTACCGAATGCATTTGCTGCTACCACCAAAGCTTAGCTCAGTTTCTTTCCGAGGGCATGAGGTCATCCAAATCAACAGTTCATCTCTCAAGAGTGCTTACTTGCATCCTTAACTCCCTACCGTCACTACTACATAACAATATAAATTAACTTTATGCAAGGCCATGGTTATCTTCCTCTGTCAAACCTTGGCTGTCTTCCACTTGCGCTTAAATGAACTTAAACCAACAATGCACTGTTCCCACTCATGTAAAATGGGAAAAAGACAAAATAAAATTGTTTACATGCAGCATACAATTATGGCCAGAACAATGTGACCTGTTTGAAGCTTTGATACAATGGCAGTAAAATGGGCAAGAAGTTTTTCTCAAGGAATAACTGGCACAAAATTTCAAAGTTGCCACACTAAGTGGCCCAAAGTCTGCAGACAGAGCAATACTTATCAATCACAAAGTATCTAGCAAACACAGCTGTGAACATGTTTTCACTTAAGGATTTCCTAGGTGACCATGGCAGAAGTGTAACACCCTGAGCATTAAATGAAGAGAAATATAAACCTCACTATTAATGCTATGAAACTGTTACTAAATATACAACGTAACATTTCCAAGCTTCTCTGATATTAAGACGTGTGAATGCGGCAGATCAGCCAGCTCCAGACAGCTTGTTTGGGAAACTGGCGTACAACTAACATGCCAGTGGAACACCAAAACCTTCTACCAAAACCTTTCCATCCCTAATAATATTAAGAGACCTTGAACCACCTCTTGAGGGTGGTAAGGTTGGACACCAAATAGTGGTTGCATGTTTTTTTCTTTCTAATGAAATGCGAGACATTAGTAAACATAAATAATCATGTGGTATTTGATTACGACTGTAACATAATTTGTAATCATTTTTTTCCCTCTCATGCTGTTTCGGTTTTGGGTTCAACAGCCAAGCGATGGATGTGATGTAAAATTTAGTATTGGTAAGGCCCCTAATTTTCTGCAGCAGAAAATTTTGAATTCCACAAACTAAGAAGAAAGAAGCATCAATACTTTGTGGGAAGCTCCCCTGTGTTAATACACATGGCCTTTCCTGCTGTAGTGGCCGCCATGTCACCACTTCTTGCCTCTACTTCACGTTTCATGCTGAGTAGTTCTGCGCCCACTCACTTATTTTTCCTTTCCCTACTCCTCACGGCTCATTCACTGCCTTCTCTTCTTCCTCAACGGCCTGTAAGCCATCATATAACGCACCTCTTTTCTTTTACCCTGGCCAGAAACACTGAACCTCTTTGTACTTTTTCATAGCTGCATACTGTGTTTGCCTCAAGCATTAAGGTTTGGATATTTGAAGGAACGCTCAAACATTCTTTCTTGCCCATCCCTGTTTTGTTTTGAATCAGGACTGCTTGTGTCGTGCCAGTGAAACTAAAATACCGCTATTGGCTAGCTTCCCCGTATGACAGCATGCTCACAAGTGCATCTTTAAACATCTTCAAAGTGTCACTGATGCATGACCATCTCATGATACTGTGCTTTCTCTATGCTTGGCTAGGCCTACCTCTGTGATCTTGAGCATCCTGGCAATGCTGAGAGGAGGAAGAAAGCCCAGGAACAAACAAAATAGTGCCACCAATGAAAGGCATTTCAGGACCCTTTTGAACAAAACAAGCAAGCTTCTGTTAACTTTTGTTGCAGCTGCTCAGCAAAGAGCTGCGATAAATGAAGGTCCACACTTTTCTTTTCGAATTTCACTCATATGGAGACTGCACTTTACAGCAAATAATTAAGAAAAATCATGATACTTTGCTCTTTGGTAATGCCATTTTAGTACTACACCACTGGAGAACTTCAGCACACCTCTCTGCCAAAGTGTCCACTTGAAGTATAAGCAACGAGGCAGAGCTGTTTTAAGAAGTTCCAGTCAACACAAACCTTGCGCTTGTTGTGAAAGGCGAGGTACCCAACCACACAAAGCACCACAGCAGTCAGGAAGTAGGCAAAAAAGTGGCTGTCATCCTGGGCTGGCAGAAGGGGCATGCTGCCTGCAGCTGCTGAGGCATCAAGGGGTTTCTCTGGACGGCTGCCACCCACGGACCCCGCGGCAGGCTGGGCACCAAGCTGCACCGAGGTGCTAACAGCAGGATTCTTCTGCGTTGGCAGGGGTGGCCCAAGGTCCTCTCCCGAGTCGAGCTGGCCATACTCAACGTTGCCTACAGATAAAGAGGCCCACAAGACTACAAAACCTCTCTCTTTCCGAACACACATGCACGTATGCACATGCATGCGCACACAAACCACACACTAATAGCCTATCTCTCCCCTATTGCCCGTTCCTGTGCAGGCTTAAAGGCCCACTTTACTGAAAAATTACTTCGGCTAATTTTGTGCTCGATATAGTGTGCACATTATGAACAATATTTATTTTTAATATTTAGGCTGTGAAGCATCTAGTATTTTAGCTAGAAGTGTTCCAAAACCTCTGTAGCAGACGATGCAGTCCCCTAGCAGTGTGTTGGACAGCTAACAAGCCAGACCGGAAATGACGCACCTTTAAGACTCCGCCGGCATCACCGGTTTCAGGCATTCTCAAGTGAGCTACAGCCGCAAAGCGCCCCTTGTATGCCCTTTTTCTGGCGTGTTTCTCAATGTTATCGCCATGAAGCTCGATGGTCTGAGAGAAAAATTAAAAATAACTTCTGGTATCATGCCTACGCAGTGCATGGCTGCGGAAAGGAATGCAAGGTATCCGGAAAGCCCCATTGTACCCTTTCGGCTACTGCCCTTTACACCTGATCTCGAAAGCTGGTGGCAACTGTCTGGAGTTCAGGTTTTAATGTGAATCCCCCTCTCTTTTCCAAAAAAAGATAACAATGGTGGGCGACTGATGCTTCTCTCTAGTGCTAACCCCTTTTGTTGGCAGGGCAGGAATTGCAATTCTGCAAGTTGTTACTAGACCTCTCCTAGTCTACCTCTCCAGAGCACGTGTTTCTGGTCCGATCGGCAAAGCACGCCACGTACCGAGGGGAGTATAATCGAGAGAAGAAAGGCTGTGAGGCGTCTCTAATCGAGAGAATAAAGATGACAGGGGAACGCTGGTCATAAGCTAGCTTAGCCAGTTCAGAAGCTAAAGTGGACGGTTTTGCTCATCGAGCAACGCCGCTTTGATGTCATGTTGTTTACACCAGGCAGAGGTCTAAGGAGAGGTCTGCTTCGTCTGAAAAGGAATAAACATGCACGCGTTTATAGCAGGTGCAGCGGTATCCGATGTGCATTAATGCCGTCGTGCACCGAGTGCATCTGCTGCTACGAAGACTCGCAGGTCGGGCCAAGAATACTGCAAGGGCACATGTGCCTTATTGAAAACGCCAAACTTCTTATTTACTGCCTCATGCCGTTCATACCTGAGTTCAAATACAGGAAGCTTCAGCATTACCATCCGCATTTATATGACCTCAGAGACCTGAACGCATAAGTTATTTGAATGATATTATTTTCAAAGGAAGACAACATGTAGTTTTCATTATATGTTCTTCATTATTACTTAACAGATACAGATACAATACCTGCCAGCAATTTGTGTGGTGGCATATGGTCGACTGGTGTCCAGCAAACAGGGCGTTCTGCCCAGCTGTGTAGTTGAAAAGATTAGAAATTTTTCTGCCCCTGCAGTACACAGGCTTTAAGTGGTTCTACGTAAATACAGCAATGAACTCAGTGTTTAAGTCTTTGTTGATTTGTAACAGGTATGTATTTTTCAATGCGCAGTGGCTTGCCTGGCTGAGGCATGCAAAGATGAACTAGCCCACCATTGGGACCGGATTGATGCCATGGTCCTCGAAGAGAAAAATATATATTTATTCTGTAACACAAATTTTGCTTCTGGTATATTCTTTTGCTTTACACTGCACTGAATTCTCTCCCTTTTTTGACATCCAGATGTTTTTATTGATTTCCCTCACGTTCAATGCACCTGCTCCAATTTCCTAAGCACAGGCAGGAATAGCTTTCCACGGGGGAGAAAAATGAGAAGGGAAAGAAGAAGGCAGCACTTTTTTTTTTAATCAATACAATAACCATATTGCATGCACAGCACAGTGTGCATGTGCTGTAGGCACGCGTGCCCACTCACGACTTGATAATACAGTTTTTCTACTTGGCCTCCGTTTGACCATGCCTCCTTCCTTGGCAATGTCCGAACTTTGCACAAGCTGTAATCGAATACTGCCAGGCAAACAGCACCCACTAGCACCGCGGTGTGATCACCTTTGCTGAGGTTGTGAGAGGAGTTTTCTAGTCTACCACAGCAAACAAAACACGTTTAAAACTTTTTCCGGGGTGTTGCATCCCATTGAGGATGCGTGTTATGTGGTTTCATATGTGCTTTTCATATATAACCAGTATGTACCAGTACCAGCGCTTTGCACGAGCTGCATTGAGCACACGCTCCGAACCTGTCTGGACTCCAGTCTTAAACAAGCGTCACTACTGGCGGGTGGTAATGGCGCCCGTTTTTCCAGTTTTGGTATTGTAAATGCTGATTTTACATGCCGTTGGCGCCTTGACTGCTTCAAACTGGAACGTAGTGCTTTGTGGGTAACATATTCCGGGAGTGCACTATGAAAAAACCTTTTTAAGGGTTGCAAAATTTCAGCCAAGCAGGCCTTTAAAGCGCAGAATATAGTCATTAACTGTTGATGAAATTATATCTTTACAGCTTTATTTTTCTTTTTTAAGGTAGGCTACCATTGAAATAATTTTATTTTAGTTGAATATTGACAGACGATTCCTTTGGGCACTTTTATTACTGCTAAAAACATGTCACTGTTTAACAAAACAGCTAGGCATCTTTGATACCATCTTTTTGCAGAGAAAGAACATGTCAAAAATCATACATGTGGATTATTTGTGTACCACAGAAAGAAAGCACCTGGTATTAATTATGGAATTCAGTGCTACTAGCACTTTTGAATTGTATCTGACCACAGAGTAGCTGTCAATGCCACTTTCAAACTCAATTCAGAATCTATAGTGAGATAACTGAAATATGCCAGGTATGACTGACTTGGCACATATATATCAGTGAACCCTGGCTTCTGCAGCAAAGCACTGCCCTAGAGGAAAGATCACACACAAAAGTAAGCAATAATGAAAAGGCTGCTTTAGAATACAGTCTCAGTTTTGATCCCACGTTTATGTAAAACACACACGTGTGCAGGCGTGCATGCACGAACTAAACAAACCTTGTTTTGTCCGCTGTGTGCATGAGGATGAAGACTGTGGCCTCATGAGTGCATTGCATGGGGCTGCTGCAGCTGGCTACTGTTCCAGAATAGCAGTTACCACTCATGTTGAGTCCCAATTAAACCCCATGACAGACGCCAACCACAGCTGTATCGACATAACAGTTGCCAATAAGGATGACTGAACACTCACCGAATGATGGCCTACACATACATCATCTTTTAAGCAAGTGACCACCAGCTTTAAAGGGACTCTGAAACGGACTCTAATAAAGTTGCGGTATGCCTGGGACATTAAAGCACGCCAATTCACAAATATCGTCTAACAGGAATTTTTTTTAATGCGCTTTGTAGAAGCTGAGTTACCAGTAGTCAAAATTTGAATTTCACCGTCTTCGCGCCTTTTCCTCTCCTCTCGTCACTTTTTGCACGCTGGAAGATCGGAGCTCTTCCGCCGGCCCCACCACCTCCGGGAGCGGGGCTTCCTGACCCGCCGGAGTTACGCAGCTTATTGGCCGTGGCCATGGTA
The DNA here is from genome assembly GCF_052857255.1 of Amblyomma americanum. Lineage (NCBI taxonomy): Eukaryota > Metazoa > Arthropoda > Arachnida > Ixodida > Ixodidae > Amblyomma > Amblyomma americanum. The sequence continues at coordinate 195,316,500 of NC_135497.1, read as the reverse complement.
GCTGCCTGAAGTCTGAAAGAATCTAACCAATGGCCACATCTCAACTTGCATACGCAGATGCGAGCGATGGAGGAGAGTGCGAGCATGAAAAATTTGCTGGGAAGGGCTCGCCAACTTTAGCGCGTGATTGTGGGTCCTCTGCTGCGTGTAGAAGTGTATTATTTGGCTCAGGTTTTCATAACAACACACTGCAGTGATTGAGCGAGTTGATGTGCTCTCCTTGGAAGGTGTTTCAGAGCCCCTTTAAGCTATGGCAACAGCCGAGATTGGTTGCATGCCAGAACAGATGCTTGGGCGAGTTGGTAATCTGTAAGTGCGAAAAGGCTCGTCTTTGTGTTCTTCCTACATCCCCGTCTTTTCTGCGCTGTCTACACGGATGCTAAAGTACAGCGGCAAGTCCAGTTCCCGGAAATCCTGATATGAACAGCTGCAGTTTGTCTTGAAGGAACATGTCCACCTGCTGATGCTATGCGGGGAAGACTTTTGACGTGGCCTGTGCCCTGGTGCAATCCCAGCACGCAGTGAGGTCAACTTTGATGAGCTAAGGTCAACTTCGATGAGACTGATACGGTACTGAAGGTGCACTTTAACCTACAATCATCCGAAGTGTACTGCGCGCACGTTTTGAATGGCATGACCATGAAGGCAGTGAGAGTCAGTGAAAATATGACAGCACCCACAAAACTCGCTGCAGACAGCAATTTCAGGACCAGCGGTTAAATCCAGCAATGCTGCCATTGGATGTCATGCTGAACAATTGTTTTGAGCGTGGACAGTGAAACGAGCAGGTCTAACAACACCTCTTCGCCGAGAAGAAGCTGATCAGAAGGCCCATTACAGTCGTTCCTCTTTAATATGGACACTTTGGTTCCTGAGCAAGCTTGTCTATAAAGCGAGTCGTCCATAATAACAAATTGCAAAAAAAAAAGAACGTTCAGAAAAAAAAAATGCTACGATTAAGGTCCACTTCTCTGCATAGTGCTGACGCAGTGAAGTTCAAATCAGGCACAATTTTGGAAGCTCTGAGCCCATTATCATGGTTGCCATTATGCCTGAAATAATAGCGTGAATCTTCATGCACCTAGTGATCTGTTCATGATACGCTTGAAAACATCTCATGAACAGAATACCGAACTCCTACTACGACTGCTCACATACCATGACCCCATGAATCACTTGGCTGGCAGCTGCTGAATTAGTCTTTCTATGCAGCACAAACTGCAGAGAGAGTTTTCTTCACAACCCTTCATGCAAAACGGTATATAGTAAGGAGCGTGGACTCTGCAACTTTGCACTGGTAAACATGAAACCACAAAAGAAAAGGGCTATCAGTCAGTCATGTGCACTTTTCCATTGCATTCCTCTGCTGTCCTGCGCTCAAAATGAAGGCAATGAAACATATGGTTGGGGCAGTAAAGAGTCTGTTCTCATCGCTGTCAATATTAACGTGACAAAAATACATGGGCCCCAATGAGCTCTGTGCATTTGCCCCCTGTCCAGACAGCGAGTTTCCATATTAACGAGGTGTATATATGTTGAACAAGTATGGTCCCCAGAGAAACTGTCCATAATTCGAGCTGTCCATATTAACGGAGGTCATATTAATGAAGAACGACTGTACTTCACTGTGCGCAGAAAACATAGCTGACTGCTAGAAGAATGTGAAGGCTGACTTTAAAGCCATTCACAAAGCAAGTACTTGTAGCATAAAAGTGCAGGCAAGAGAAAACAGAGCTGACTATCATCTGAAATATCCGATCATTAATACAGTCTGGAGACTTGCAAGCTTCAGACAGCTGTGAGTAACTATTGCAAAAATCGCAAAACACATTGCAAAGGCATGCATCAAAATGAAGATGATTGCAAAAAACTTGCATAATGCCCACAGCATCTCACAACCACAACAGCAGCTACTCAAGACGGCTCCCGCATCGCTAATCGGTCAATCACACGCAACTGCTGCATTTCCTACTACGTCCCTGTTCCAAAAAGTTTACAGGGAAGGTATTGATAGATGACAAGTATTTTAACGTTGAAGTGGACTCTGATTCCACCTGCACAACCATTAGCAAAGCTACATTCAATGTCACATGGACAAGCAATTCACCACGGCTGGAAATGAACGTTTTCCTGCACACATCGACTGGACAGTCTCTGCGATTTCTGGGCATGGCAATGGTACAAATCACGCTCAACTGCAGCACCTGCAGTTAACCACTTGTAGTCATCCAGAGAACTGGATAAAACCTTCTTGGACGAAACTGGCTTCCTGTCTTTGGTATTCAGATCGATAGGGCTATCCATTCGATTCCTGCTTGGGAATGTCCCGACACACCGTGGTACACGCTGCATACAGTGTGACCTCATTAATTTGACCCCCGTTAATTCGATCCATTAATTCAGAAATCCGGATAATTCAGACTGCCGACGTGGTCCGGGCTAACGCCATGAAAGTCTATGGCATTAGACACACGTTAATTCGGACACCGCTAGGCCCACACCAGTTAATTCGGACGCGCTGCCAACTGGAGGCTATGTCACCGTATGAACGACGCAGCGAATATCCTGTGTCATGTCAACTATCACGTCAGAGGAGTGGCCGTGCACCTTTTACGTTGGGCAATGTCTGGTGCAACAACGTTCACAGGGCCCTGGGGCCAAAAACTTGTGCGGTCACATAGTTTTGGTTTCCCTTTTCTGAGTTTCGCTCAAGACCATAGCCATGGCGATCCAGCCGTGCATCATAAGCCAGCCAGCTCAGTACAGTTTTGTGCAGTTTCGGACGCTGACTGGTGCGTCACTGGTCTTTTCATTTTCTCACCAGAAGGCGTCTCGCCGTTCCAGAGCCGACGCATTTCTCCCAGTTCAATCCGTATGATCCTTTTCTGTTCATAGTTAGTGCGGAGGCACTCCTTCACATGCAAGGGTGCCGCTTGTAAGGAGATTCCACTGCTATCACACTGCACCGTGAAGGAGGCCACCACGGAGGCCTTTACCATTCTGTAGCAGTCCCGCATTAACAATACTGAGAGAGTGCACACACTATGCATCTGAGGTTATTTGGAAAATCGTTGTTGCCATGCACTATTCATCTCAAAAGAACACGATTACCACCTTGGTTAACTTACTATGATGCGAATAGTTTCTGGCAATGTTGTGGGGTGGGATGGGGTTAGGGGGGCATTCGTTAATTTGGGCCTTTGGGTACCATATTTACTCACATAATTTGCACACTATTTTCTTTTAATTAAGGCTTTAAAAAAATTGGAGGGGTCACTTAAGTGCCACCTTAAGGGTATGATGCGATAGCGTAATGGGCTAATTCCCATATGAGTACCAGGTGCTTCAGGGAAGACTTTCAGTAATTCTCAAAAATAGGTTTTTTGAGGTAAAAATATGGTTTTTCAGCATAGTATTACCAGTGTTGGTGGACACCAGAAAACCAGTGCACTGCTTTAAGTAGAAAGCCTGCTAACTAATTTTTAATAACTAACTTTTTAATTATTAGAGTTAGGCGTCTAGTTGCAATTAGAGATTTGTGGCCACTCTTTAGTAACAGCCATAACAGTTTTCAGAATTTAGAAAATGCGATTACCCTTGGTGCTGTGGCTCAACAAATTCTTGCTACGCTGTGCCAGAATACACGCGATTTTGAAAACCATGCAGGCGAAGCAACCCTTCCAGTGTGCGTAACTAGTTAATAAGGCTAAATTTTGTCGAGCCACAGTGCCAAGGGTAATCGCGTTTTCTAAATTCTGAAAACTGATATGGTGTTACTAGGCGCTAACTCTAATAGTTAAAAAGTTCATTATTAAAAATTAGTTAACCAGCTTACTACTCAAAACGATTCACCAGTTTTCTGTTGTCCGCCAGCACTGGTAATACTATGCTGAAAAAGCCATATTTTTACCTCAAAAAACCTATTTTCGAGAATTACTGAAAGTCTTCTCTGAAACACCTGATATGTAGAAATGGTCATTCTGTACTTTACAGTCATAAATCCCTGGAAGTCCTCATACCACTCCTCGGGCAGTGGTCAGCGGCTAAACGATGTGCCACTGGCCTGCGCTGGCAGGTGCTGCCACCGGTCCTTGTGCGACCCAGGTTGCTCTTCCCGAGCGACCAATCATTAAGTCAACTGCTCCCTGCTCACTATACAGTGGACAGAATGTGATAATGCCGCAGGGTCATGTGGACTAGGTGGGCCACCTGCCTCCTAGGCTGCTTCCCTAAGGAATTTTCGTGGATTTTTCGCTTACAGTCAAATGACGTCGACGATGGTGATATTTTCTGTGACAAAAGCACCTTAACGCTGTCACGTTAAAAGGGGGTGTGTAAATTACATGAAGATTTTGCAAACACGTCCTAAAAAACTTTGCAAAGGTCATAACATGCAATATTCACTGTATATTGCTGCCTATATTGTCATGTAGTGGTGACGACAATCCAGGCAGTGAGGAGGAAAGCGAAAGAAGGCTTCCAAAAGAAACTGATTATTGGGCTGACCTGCACCCACAATGAACTGAATGACTCGGCGGCAGCGAAAGCAACAAGCATGAAAAAAAGAAAGTTGACTCCTCCCGTCCTACCTCACGTTGTGTAGTTCCCCATGGGATAGCATGATGGTGCATGTGCAGTTCTAAGAAATAAAGATGAAATGATGAAATCGCAAAGCCAGTAGTCAGAGGCAAATGCAGGTAAAAAGGCGATAAAACGGCGCCCTCGCATGTGGCCGCCTGACTAGAGGCAAACTGAAAAGCCAGTGGTTTGGTAGCTTCAGACACCAGCACGCGTCATAGTTACCGGAAGTTTGCTCTCACAGCTGCTCATCTGGGCAAGAAAATGCAAGTGCAAGGCAGCAGGGTAAATGGCGTGCAATTTGTCCCGTCGCAACTCACACCTTTCTCAGTCGCGCTTTTGGAGTCAACCTTGATTCCTCCAACAGACATGCCTGCAAGTTGAAATGTGAGCTCAAGCCAGGATGCATTACTGCAACAACCAGATATATCCAAAGGCGAGATGTCTGCCGGTCCATTATGAGATTTCCTTCGAGAGTGGAAGGACTGTTCTGTCTGCCATGTAGAAAGCAACCAAGACTATGGCCGTTGCAGCTGGCTACTGTTCCAGAACAACGGCTACCATTGCCTTCAGAGTGTTAATTAAAACCCGTGCCAGCAGCCTACTATGGCTGTGCCGACATAACAAAACCAAAACTATGCTCAATGTGACCACTCACCTGTACTAGCTGAAGCCATTCCACCAAAGTCTTTGGGCACGTCAGGCACCGTACCTGAATACTTTTTCTCCACTCCTTGCCCTGCGAGAAAGAATAAATGCACTAGTAATGCAGTAACAAATAGCTGCAACAAATAGGCGCTACTATAGAAAGGTTCAGGCATGCAAAAGGACAGCCACTGCTATGTGCAACGAATACACACAAATGCGCAGAAAATTCCTGCAGCAGAAATGAGTCCAACACTTTTCGTCTGGACAAGTGATTTTCAAATTAGAGTTTGCCGCCTCATCTGGGTTATTAAATATGTTTTGAGAAATCTTTAAGGCTTTTTTCTTTCAAGTGAAGCAATCAACTTTTTTTCGGCTTCATGACTGTATACGCTTGTTGAAGTCTTTTCAGGGACTTCAATATTTCACAGGCAGTGGCTTGAGCATCCACTGCTGAAATGTACTGATAAATTTTGAAGATGGCAAGAAAGCAAAGTAATAATACAACATTTCTTGAACTGTCCTAGTGTGTGCACTCATAAAACAAGTCCAATCTACAAAAACAATTTTCATCTGTTATCCTTCTACCTGTGTTCCCCTAGGCTTTACAACTGCCTTCACAGTAATCAAACAGTACCTGTTACATTTATGGTTAAGAACCACTGGATTAAAGACAAATAAAAAATGCTGAGCTAGAACCACACTCATTTTTTAAAAACTGGGTTCTAAGGAACCCTTGGGATACATGAGTGTGTTTTTTACGTTCACCCAGCAACTAAATCCATGCATGCCTTAAACCCTAACTTTCCTTTGCCCCTTTTTATTTTGGGACTGGTTATACTGCAATTGCTCACAGCACAATGATTCACTAAGCAGCCAGCAATTATTAAGTAAACATCAATTTTTTTAGGGGCTGTGCTTCAGAAAGCTCTTTTCTGCATGCATGTCAGGTATAAAGAGGCGGAATCCAAGACATGCAGGATTCCTCAACAGCTTTTGAATGTGAAGTTAAGGTTCCCTGATGCTAAAAAGATTGAGAACCCCTGTGTTGGAACATTAAAGCAGATTGGGAGCTACCTAAGACACCATGATGCTAAAACTGCACAAAAGAATTGCAAGTATTGCTCCTAAAAGATCCAAGGTATGGCAATTTTATTTATTTATCTCACAATACTGCAGGCATTATTTAGGCTCAAGCAGAAGTGGGAAGAGACAAAATACATTCAAACAAGCTTGAAAATCATTTACACCTTAAATGCACAAAGCCATACTACAATAATTAATGTCAGTGTGACAGGTGCACTTCCAGAGAATTTTCTAATTTATTGGTATCAAAATTTCTTTCGGCAGTGAATTCCAGTCCTCAACAGTGCACGGAAAAATACTATATTTCAGTGCATTAGCTTTTGCAAAAATACGCTGCACAGAATCTTCATAAGGTCACATCACATAAGGTCAAGCATGCGAATGACAACTGCATGACTCCTACGAATGACAACTGCATGACTCCTACCCATGTTTAACGGCTGGAAGTTTCAAGGAAAACAAAATTGCAAGAATATAACCATGAGACCAAATGGCACCTTTTCTTGCGTCCCCTTCCCAAAGGTGAGAAAATGAAACTAGCTGCACGGCTGGCGTTGTTTCGTCCCCAGCACACGGGCCACACTGTATGCGGTGCGGTTGAACGGTCTGGCTCTGAGACTTATGTTTCTGTCATAAACCTTTTCTTCCCATCTGTGGCCTACGATATGCAGTTTCTAGATTCCAATAGATGAAAATTGTGAAGGACCAATACCAGTGCAACCGCCGCAAGACAACTGCAGCCTAGCCAGTTCCATTATCCTCCGTAAGCTCAGTTTCTACCCATTCGCTTTCTTCGTTAGCGTGTTCACAGCTAGACGTTGACTGCATTGTGGCACGACGTAATCAAGTGACACGAGGTGCTGCACTACATTTTCTGACCCTCAAGCGCGCAGCCCAGTCTATTGTATGAGAAAAGGGCACGTTAATTCATGTGAGAAGTGATAGCTGCTGCCATTTGGAATTGTCGCAAAGTTTGGCCGCGAGTTCAGGTGAACAAGAAATTTAGTAATGTGTGAATGTTTAGGACGTTCGAATACTTCAAACGGTAAAAGTGTGGCATGAATTGAATAGAATAGCAAATACTACTCGCGCACTATTTGACTAACAAGGACTACTCTTCTTTTATTCCAGCTGATCAAACCACCAGCACATGTCTGAGGAAATGCTTGTTCTGCTTTAGACCTCACCTAACCCATCAAGTTTACAAATCATGTAGAAGATGATATTTAAAATTACATAAAGCTACTATATAGATATGAAGGACTATAGACCATTTGAGTTGCGTGTTTTCCTATTTCAAATGATGCTTTAGACATTAGAATATATGGATATCGCTGCGTGGTATTCTTTGTCTGCGGCCACTAAATAATTTATAACTGACTTTCTTCTTTCACGCTGTTTTGGTTCCATTAACTGAATGAGGGCTGTGACGTATAGTTCACACTTAGGTCACGCGAGGCATGAAAAAATTTGCAATATAAATGCTTATACGTAGTTTTAATTCACTACAACACTTATACCAGGCTGCTTCAAGAGCTGGAATGAAAACAAATGACCTACTAGCAATTACACTGTTTATTTTTTCATGCCTCACGTGACCTATAAACTAAACGTCACAGTCATCGTTTAGTTGATGAAACTGAAGCCAAAACAGCATCAAGAAGAAATTCAATTATAAATTATTTAGTGGCCGTAGGCAAAGAATGCCACACAGCGATCCATGTATTCTAATGTCTAATGCACCACTTGAAATAGGAAAACAAGCAAGCAAAAATTTGGTGTCTATAGTCCTTTAATGATTTGGACTTGAGTAAAGAATCTGCATGTTGATAATTATTGGCAGTTTTTATGCTTTTGTGAAAGGCTTCTGTGATATGGCTCGGATGCATCATAATAATGGGAAGGTTTGGGTGAATAAACCTCAGCTGTAAGTTGGTGCCTGACCCGTTGTTTTCATGTGCCTTCCTCGTCCCTGTCTCATCTGTGCCACGCTTAGATTCAACTGTATTTACTTAGTAGACCTGCTTTATGTCCATGCTTAGCTTCATTTTTTTCTGTTTTCAAGCTTCCTCCCTTTTTTAGTGTTTGTTAAATCCTCCCAGTGTTATGCCTACCTGTGATACTAACCTTCTTCACATAAATTTTGACAGCACTGCTAATTTTTTCCGTTCTGTGAAGTTACAGACTTTCAAGATCAGCTGATCTGGTGCCTCACAACAAGATCCTCCCCCCCTTCCTTTTTGCTTTCTGGGAGAACTTGCCAATATTCTGCCTGCTACCCTACAGTTTATGGTTTATGGGTGTTTAACGTCCCAAAGCGACTCAGGCTATGAGAGACGCCGTAGTGAAGGGCTCCGGAAATTTCGACTACCTGGGGTTCTTTAACGTGCACTGACATTGCACAGTACACAGGCCTCTAGAATTTCACCTCAATCAAAATTCCTACCTTCTACTTCAATTGCCCACGCCATGATTATACTGACAAGGCTGTTATTTTTTAAACCTTCACTACAGTAAAACCTCGAAACAAGGTTAATTCAAAATCCTGGATAATTCAAAGAATTTTGTGCTTCTGCAATTTCTAATGGAAATTTGACTGGATAGTTCAAAGCAGCGGCCTGCACTGGCCCGGTTAATTCGAAGATCTGGGCTGCTATGTGGGAATGCCCAATCCTGATTTCGCCATCCCGATCCCGATTTCGAGTGAAGCGGCGGCCCCTCAAAGCCGCAAGGTGGCACTGCAGAGCAATACTGATGCTTGATATGCGAAGCGACCCAGCCCCAGTACCACCACAAGAATCACTCTATGGCATGGCTTGCGGACTGCTGAAATGCACGCCTGCACTTGTCCCATGACACCACCATTCATGTTCCATGCCCGCGACGGGTTGACTGCACACAACGCTGGCCTGCGCCGTTTGAGTGGTGTGTCATGTTTAGAGGGTTAGGTTAACGGCATAGCTGATTGATTTTGCAGTCTAAGGTAGTTTTGGATGCGCGGTGGGTAGTGCACACCTTGTGCCGGCGCCCGTTCCCGGTAGGATGCCCTGCCGGGAAAAATGCCGTGAATTCATATGCGAATCGATTCTGCTAAAGAAAATTAAAATTGTGCGCTGTTTACACGGTTCTTTCGTGCTGGCAGTCACTTCCTCTGATGAGCGGTAGGCAATGTGAGAGCAAACTTTCCATAATCTCTGAGGCCTGTGTCACGCCAGAATCCAAAACTACAGGACCATTTGCAGTTCACTTTGCCACAAGTCCGTCGAGCCACAAGCGAGTATGCAAGGCAAGGTGGAGCGCAGTTTTTTCTTTTTTCATCTCTATTGGCTTCAGACTGCTGTCCTTGTGATCGCACTGTCACGTGCTTGTTGCATTATTTTGTTTGTGCGCGCGCTGCGATGCCATCCTGCGAGAAACTGCAAAACAAAGTGATGCGGCGGGACGAAGTGGGGGTGTATTCGTCGACTCATATTTGCAGTCAACCCTTTCTTTTTGGCCAGCAAAAGCGAGTTGGGGTTGACTTTTACATGGCAGTATACGGTAATCGCAAAGTTCGTCCAATAGAAAGGGCACCGCATTCCTGGAACAAAATTTTTTGCCTAGGTTCTATTTTTTTTGCTACGCTAGATAACTCGAATGCTTATCGTTGTCCCAGTGACTTCGAATTAGCAAGCTTCTACTGTATGCTCATCTTTCTCGCCTAAAACAGCATATGTGTTCTTGAGTGAGATCCTGAATTTCTGCACTTAAGCATTGCAAAATGAATAATTTACGTGTTTCTTCTCAACAACTTTTCAAATCTATGCTAATTCTAGACCACACGATCCTGTAATGACTACATCTCACTTTGCCTAACACCTCTACACACCTCAAGATAGGCTCACATTATGAAGACTATATCATGTTTCTATTTGTTAGTCTGATTTACTATGATAATAGTTATGCTGCTAATGGTGATGAAATATTTCTGATCACTTGTTGGCTGATGCCAGTTAGGTGAAAAGGAAGGTACAGGGACTTCGGTACAGTCATGTATTGATTGAGATATAGTCTTCATAATCAATCAATACATGACTGTACTGAATTCCCTGTACCTTCCTTTTCACCTAACTGGCATCAGCCAACAAGTGATCAGAAATATTTCATCCCCATTAGCAGCATAACTATTATCATAGTAAATCAGACTAACAAGTAGAAACATGATGCAGGAAACAATAACCACATAATGGAGTATTAATTTAACCATGCTTAACAAAACTTTTCCTGGAATATGCTTACCTAGCTGCAATGTACAGTCAGCCACTTTTTCAAAAAGTATTGCACAAGCGTTGACTGCCTGACGCAGCGGTGTTGAGGCAAAGCAGAAAAGAAATCAGGTGAGGGAACGGAGCATGCGCACTGATCATGCTTCCGCAGAAAGCACTGTCTGCTTGGTTGCTCTGCTTCGTACAAAGAAACCCCCGTGAAGCAAGTTTTATGACCGACTTCTGAGAGAATTTGTTTCATGTTCTATCTGCTGTGTGTTTGTGGCTCTGGACTGGTGCAAAAGCGTAGTGTTCCAAGCTTGACGCTAGGCTCTAGCTGCGCTTGCAGGCAGCGTCTCGAAAGCGTTTAACTAAATTCTTGCACCGATATTGTGGATCCTCTACAATTCATGTGTCATAAGTAACGACTGCAACTGGTTTCCTGGGCAGGCTAGGCTGTTTTATCCCAAATGTGTGCTCTTTTCAAATATCACCCCAGTATATGCAGCGGATAAAAGCAAATTGGTTGCAGCTTCTTGGGGCTCCAATGCATAACAGCCAATAATGGGTAAGGGTTGCTTCCTCTAATCAGAACGGCCTAGCAGGCGATGCTCACTCCAGCAGCAGGAATTGTGGGCATGCCCTTGCCGTCACATGCTTTCTTGTCTCCGTCTTCTGGCACAGCAGCACCGGGTAGTCGATGCTCACACAATACTTTTTAAAAAAGTGGCCAGCTGTACCTAGGAGTCCTAAAGAGAAAAGGCCCACCCGCGCGCGTGCACATGCACACACAAATAGAGAATTAAACATGGTGTCAATAGCTTCACATGGCATAAAGAAGTAACAATGCATCATTAACAAGGTTATTTTTGCAATCTTATATCATTGCCATACTTATTCCTGCCTTCAAAACAGAAAAAGCTATACTGACACCGAATTCTACAGTATGAATCCCAATGCCGAATGCACACAAACAAAACAATGCGCAATGATAGTTGGTGCATATCACTTTTAACAAGCTGCAGATTACATGCTTTTCTAGATGTACTCACCTTGAGATGGTGCACCTGGCAAAAGCTTTGCATGTTCAGAAGCTACAAGATGTGCAGGTTCAGCTGGCTTCAAGGTAGTTGCTGCCAATGTCTTTTCCTGAGCCAACGTAGTCGTTTCAGTCGTTTCAGAAGTTGCAGCAAGGCTGGCACCTACAGTTGCTGCAGAGCCTTCAAGTGGTTTCTTGACAGAAGTCTTCTCATCTTCAGGATGCTTTGCCGTATTATTCACACCAGAGTTTTTCATCTTCCCCACATCCACAGCTGTATACGAAACAGAAAGGTTCATCTGAACAGCAAGCAAACAATGCACCTCCCCGATTCCCCACATCCACAGCTTTATACGAAACAGAAGAGTCCATCTGAACAGCAAGCAAACAGTGCACCTCCCTGATTAACCCTGTACACTTTATTGTACATCAGTGTACCAGTGCGAGAGGAGCAGGGGGGTGATGTTGCAACCTTTCTAACTCATAAACCTTACCGAGGAAGATACACCACATCTGCCAGGTTTATGCAAATGAATTAAATGTCTCTCTTTTACTAAAGGTGTCTTAATTTTGCCTGCAACATGGACATACTTTCTTTAAGATTGCTAGATCAGCTCGCGTGATTTTGTCGTTGGCATTACTTTAACCAAATAGCAGTGGATTTGGGAGTCATAATTTCACTTCCAACCACACTTCCTTTTATTCATCCGCCTTGATGTATATAACCAAACTCAAATAAGCTTTCAAACTTTGCTGATAATGCATACAGGCAATAAAGCTGCCCGTGTTCACACCCGTGTCCAAAATGTTTTGAATGAAACATGCTGCTGCAGCTGCCTGCTAACTTAAAAAGAGTAAAAAAAAAAATAACTCCATTTATCTACAGAGGACTAGGGGTGCCCCCTGGGTAGGCTAGTTGACATCTTTGCTTGCACCTTTCCAGTTTTATGCCTGAAGAGAGCACAACTATTTGAGTAACTGTACCTATGAGCATTGCTGCCGCTTCTTGTTTTGAAAACAGATATGAACTTTAGCGTAGCGGTTAAAACAAGATTTGAATTAGAATGACACACTTACGTAGAGCAATCGGAGCATTCATTTCATACTCTGGCCATTACCGCACCAAGCACAGAGTAAGTGCTTGAGCATCTGAAATGCCCTATTTAAAAGAGGATACATGAAGGAAGCCAACAACCACCAAAACCAAGGAGCATAGGAGAATGTTTCAATTATTATGATTTTTAAAAAATTTGTGACGCTGATCAATTGGAAATTTATAGTGTAATTATTTTATCGCTTAATGAAAACTGATCTGAAAGCAGAAGAAAAAACAACCAAACGCTGCTGGTGCTCAATACCTTAGCAAGGGCCTTGGTTCTGGAGGGTTATCGCACAGCTTTCACCCTCACCATTCGATGATGTTCCATATCATACTCATGGTAATACAGGATGTACTACGTCCGCCGCTGTGGACGAGGGTGGCGCTGGTGAACACTCTCAAGGTTAGGTTACATGCAATACAAATAACTACAAAAGCAGAAGACTGGCTAGTAGCCGCCGCGGTGGCTGAGTGGTTATGGCGCTCGGCTGCCGGCCCGAAAGACGCGGATTCGATCCCGGCCGCGGCGGTCGAATTTCAATGGAGGCGAAATTCTAGAGGCCCGTGTGCTGTGCGATGTCAGTGCACGTAAAAGAACCCCAGGTGGTCGAAATTTCCGGAGTCCTTCACTACGGCGTCCCTCATATCCTGAGTCGCTTTGGGACGTTAAAACCCCCATAAACCATAAACCAGAAGACTGGCTAACCTTTGCGATAGCTCAGTTGTTAGAGCACCGGACACAAAATTCGGAGGTTGTGTGTTCAGATCTCATCAGCAGCATGTGGTTGTTTTTGAAGCGAAAGCTTCACTATGCCAGATTTTCAAGAGGGTAGTGTAGTTCCGTTTATGACCTTGAAAAGCTTTAGAGGTCAAACCGTGGAGCACATTCAGATAGGCCATAGTGGTGCATATATGCCAAACCAAGATGGTGTGCCAACCCCCCAATCTCTCGAAGGTCAAGGTCAAAGGGTGAAGAGCTGGGACAACTTGCGATGCTGTATGACGGTGATGTCGTATAAAAGGAATTTGAGTAACCAAGCACATCAATCATGGAGATATATACTCTGCTTGACAACAGGGGCGGAACCACCATCTGTGACATCAATGGAGAGCTCTGTATATATACCAACGGCGAGCTGGTGGGGGTAGAAACCGGTTTTGCGATGGAGGAGGAAGAACATCCTGCCGTGATAGCACGCTGGAAAGCGAAGCTTCAATGTTTCAATGAGGCTAGGAAGAAACGCCGTGCCGAAGAGACAGAAGAAGAACATGCGACATGCATCAAGAAATGACGGAAGAGTGCTACGGGGCGAAGGAACAGCAGAAAGTACTTCAGGCGGTACGTTTAACCAGCGACGAAGAGTCGGAGGTTTCTTTCACTTCTCACCAGGTTTAACTAAAGCTAAACCACAGCTAATTTTTTTCTTCTGCTTTCTAATCAATTATCTTTAAGTGATAAACATAATTACACTATTAACCTCCAATCAATCAGCACCACAAATTTTAAACTTTTGTACCTGACCCCTCTTGAGGCCTGTAATATATCTAAAATAAAAAAAATTCATTAATACAAGCATTCCACTATGCTCCTTGGTTTCGGTGGCTGTTGACTTCCTTCATATGTACACACAACAAGCCCCTCATTTCCTTTCCCTTGTCTGCTCTAGTTAAAAAAGGACACTTGAGATGCTCAACTACTTACCCTGGGTTTGGTGCATTAATTAGTTAGAGCATGAAATAAATGCTCTATTTTAAGAATTCTTAGGAACCTCAACTGCAACATTCCACATTAGAATATATGCGATTTTTTACACTAGTGAAAATTATATATTTGCAGTTTGCTCAAGATGCTAAATGCAAGTAACATGGCTTTAACTTATACTGCAACTATATGCATGTAAGAAGCAGGTGCTGTCACACAGCTTTTTTTGCATTGTCTCCGCAAACTCTTCATGCATGCTTGGAGAAAAACAAGGGTATATCATACAGGTTTTTCACCCCTGAAGTCCATAGCAGGATACAAATTCAAAGGCAACTGGGTCATAGCTCAGGCTGCTGATCCTATAGTGAAGGGACGCTGTAGTATTAAGAGTTACAACTACCACTGACCCCATGGCCACAATTACTCGAATTCTAGGTGTACAAATGAAAAGTAAAGGCCCATGTGACCATTACTGCACTTATATAACATCCCACAGAAACACTGTCAACCCATTACAAAAGGAGCCACAAGCAAGAGTTCCTGCTTTCACACTGCAAGTGATGCGAATAACATTGGTAATTTACCTGCATTGGCAGTCGACTTGTCACTACCTGTTGAGGCTGGATGTCCAACCTTACTTTCCTGCTGCTCAACCACCGGAGCACTCGCTGGTTTGGGAGCCAGCGGCTTAGCAGGGGACATACTTGGTTTCTGAGCACTTTCACCACTCTCCACTCGATCCCGGTGACCTTGGTTCGACTTGACTTGAGCATGTCTGTTCAGTGGGCTCTGAACATCCTTGCTTTCCCATTTAGCTTTGCTCTCTGCAGTGGAAGTAGGTTCTGATTGCACAACTTTGATTGGGTCACCACTGCCACCACTGTCAACAGGTTTCTTGCTCTCAGAATGTTCTACACCGAGTGGTGCAGCAGCGTTAGATGCATCTGGTCTGTTAATGTCCTTTTCAATGCCAGCATTTGCTGCAGCTGCTTTTCTTGCCACTTCCTCACTTCCTTCTTTCTTCGAAGCTATAGAAGGGACTGTCAGAGCACAAACTGCAAAAGGGAAAATATATAGATGTGTGTGTGTGTCCATGCATGTGTGAAGAGAAAATAAATGACATTTCTGAAACAGATAAAAACAAATGCAACAAAAGATGGGACAGTCTCTTGTGGATTTAAACTAACGAAACGGCTGCCTTCTACCACAAACACACCATTCTAGCCCTATAAAAGAAAATGTTTGCAGCTAGCACAACTGCGACTGATTTGGCACACCTAGAAAAGCCAAACATGCCATCTGTGGCAACAAGGCAGCTCAGCATGTTCACAAAACATGCTGAGCATACTGCATAAAACACTCTGAGCATAAGTGAAACTTAACGCCTGTTGCTGCATCAAAGTAAGACAGCAGGCAAAAGTTATATCCCAAAAAACGATCCTCACAATGTATGTTCCTTGCCCCTCAGGCAATACTCACAACAGCACACTTTTTTCTAATGTGAGGTGACCTTTGCAATCTTCTACACAAGTCTGCAATTCCTTAGCAAAGCTAGCATAAAACCACTGATGCAACTCTCATCATATGGTAAATACATACACACAGTACTGTCACTGTTAAGAAAAAGTTGTAATTTTAAAAATAGAAAGGGTTCCAAACTGGCCTTTTAAACATATTAATCAGCTAACTTTCAAAGTAAGAATACATTTATTACACTCTGTTTCCACAAAAGATGAGGCCCATAGTTTTAATGTTAAAATAGCTGTACACATCTTGCTATGAAAGTACTGTCTCCCATGGACAAGCTGCAGGAAATCACTCGAGCCAGCATGAAACATGAAAAGCAATCAGTGTACCAGAAGCTATCTACCCTCATGGTAAGATTCCCAAAAAGAGATCAAAGGTCTGTTTCCTGTGTTGATACTTCTAAAATGTTTTTAAGGCACAGCGTAATGTTAATTTCTTCACTGTAACATATGGCAATTCCATGGTACCATGTATTTCATGCAAATTCAGCCATCATGAAGACCTGATTCAAGATACTTTCTTCATCTGCGAGAAGTGCAACAAAAGCTTGGTGCACACAGTGCCTATTCTACACAAGACAGTGCCGGTGTTGAGGAGTTTGTGATTCAACAGTCAAATTATTCTGCTTTTTCACATTTTAAAAATTCCACAAACTTGGAATTTATGTTTAATGGTTGAGACAGCCAGAGGATAAAATTATTTATGGAATTAGGTAAAACTTACACGCAGTTAAATGAGAATTATTTGCCTGATTGCACCTATGAACATGAATGACTTGGCTTCAGTGCCAAGCTGAGTGTGATCCTCAAGCAGCACACTAGCCAAAACATCAATGTTTTGGCTAGTATGCTGCTTGAGGATCACACTCAGCTGAGGATCACACTCAAACGCTGCAGGAAAACCAGCACCATGCCCACAGCAACCATTTATGACTGCTATCACAACTTACTGCCTTAGTAATTATAAAACAACTTATTTTCACGATTATCCAGTAGGCCTGCAGGCAAATATTGAAGATAAAATGCACTTGTGAACAACAGATAAAGAGAGTGGAAATGACCAATTTGGCAATCATAGATGATAGCACAAGTCAATGGACAAACTCCTTGCTAACATGGGTTTTAGGTCTCACTCTCCGGGCATGCGCAAGGTGGCTGCGAAAGGCCCCAGGACCTTGTCATGGTATGCATACAGTTGTCCTGCTCCTCTTATGTCATTGGAAGGAGAAGTATGTTAAAAAAATTAAGCAGCTGGCCTTTGCAGTTGCAATGAGGTTCAGGAAATGGAACCAAAACAAATACAGGGGCCATTTAGTCCCGCTTTCCAAGGTATGTAAATATCATTACTGTACTTAAAGAAGCCCTGTAAAACTTTATTAGAACAAGAAATAAACATGCATGCATGGTTTCATGGCATTTGCCTCTCTTCTAACCACCGTCTTCTGTTGCTTGGTTAAGTACATTTATATTTTCTAACATGTACTAACAACCTTCAACTGCTGGTGTGTTTTTTAAGAAATACAATTAGTTGATAGAATTCCTGGCAGACTCCACAAACGTGATAAGTAAAAATATATGTCTCTTTTGAATTTACTAGGGCCATAACATTCCACTTCCGGCTCCTTAATTACAATAATGTACTGGAATATGCACGTTATGTGCTATTGTATGCATGGTATTGTCCCTCGATTCCTCACACTACAGGACATATACAATCAACAAACAAGTTAGATATCACTTTGTAACGTCGTCTTCCATGTTTTCTGTATTCTGTCCGTGTTTTTAAGCGCTACCAACAAGAATGGATCAGCACCAACTAGCCCGACAACTTGTCCTATTCAAGTTAGATGTACAGAACCAATGAAATGATATGCCACTGCAAAAGTAGGAACAAACTTAGCCTGCACATCCTTTGGAAAGAACCAAAGTGGAGCTTCTATGAACCTCCACACTCATAAATGGTGCTCAAATGAAACGACAGCCACTGTGACATTGTGAACAGCACTGATAACAAACGTCGTAAACTTCTTTCTCGAGTACAGGCGAAATGAAAGGACTTTTAGACTTGGCCCAAAGTGTTTGTTTGCTTCACTGTGGCCTGTTTTTTCGCATGCTTTGCAGATAAGAGGCTGCGCCTGCCTATAAATCACAACTATTGGGAAGAAACTACTGTTAATACTTTTTAGTTACCTTTGACATGAGAAATTTTTCTTTCTTACTCCCATGTCTCACTACTTGCTACCGCGCGCAGACACACCCCCCAACATCACTGAACGTAAGATGTCTTTTCAGCTAATATAAAATAATGTCCGATTACATGGCACCACACAGTGCCTAAATTAAACTCATCTGCAATACCCGGACACGCGCATATCCTTAGGTGCAGTGTTTATGCAGACACACGCATACAGAGAATACATTGCACAAGACATGCCCGGCCCTCAAAAGTATAGCTTTCACAGAAACAGTACCGATTTGTGCAAAATCGTCCACAAAAGCAGAAAATTTTCGACCGTGAAGCCTCAACAAAACTTTCGAAGTCAAAGGTACGGCAGCGTGTTTCGTGCCGTTACACAGGTCACACAAGTTGTTGAGGTTTACCTTGCACACTATGAACAATGAAGAGCCAAAGTAAGAAGCAAGCAGTTCTACTTGAGAGCTTGAAGACTCCCATGGCAGCGACGATTTTGACGAATACTGCTTTTAAATAAGAGTTTCGTTGATAACTCAGATACGACGTTACACAAAACAAACTGCAGCACAACTGCAGTTTGTAAACTAGAATGGACAGCAGATGTCTGTAGCCGCGATCGCCTTTTGCTTCTCCGTCCTCGGGCTACAATCTTTTAGTCAGCACGCGTAAGCACTTAAGCAACAGAAACGGTTTCACCCAGTTTCATCACCGCTTCGCGCTACGCTATGCGGTTTAGTAGCGACTGCATGACTGCCCGAGCAGCGCCTCCCGAGCCGCCCGAACCGCACCGTTAAAGTCGCGCCAGAGTTGCGAAAAATATACGCAAAAATAATAATGTTGAAGCTTGGTCTTAATAACCAAAGCATAATAACAAAATTATCATAAAGTTGCTTGTCACTGTCACTGTTGGAATACGAAAAAGGCGAACGAATTGGCGGAAGTAGCGGAAGCTATGGCGGAGGTGGGCGGAGGCAGCGGAAGTAGCGGAAGTTAAATTCGATCTCATCGATCTCAGGTCAAAGTTGAAGGAAGTTGTTGATTGAACGAGTTTTGAGTAATTTTTTATTAGATTATTATGTTCACCATGGGTTTAATGCGCTGAAAAAGTGCTATGTGACTGTAACGACTTCAGCACTGCACTAGTTTGGGTTACTTCGAGTGTTTCGAGTTCATAATTTGCGAACATTGCAAATCTTATCAGCTCACTGGCTGGCCTGTGTCGGGCGATACGGTCCGTAATCCTAACTGGTTTCTCAAAGCCAGTCATGAAGGAAGGAACTCCATTGCCCGATGGGACGTTGTTGTTCGACTATCAGATTGCCGGGCACGTCCACGGGAGCAAAAAAACCAAGTTAGGTAATTCAGATCATCCCCCAAAATGTTCGCCGAAATATTCACTTCCGGCTGTGGTGTTTTTTTTTTTTTATCCTTGTGTTATTCTGCGTTATGGTCTTATCCGCGGCATACTGCTGTATGCTGACAGGGACGTCTGGCGCGCTGCTGCTGTTACGCCGATCTTTATTCCCGCTGCTGAACTTTTTGTGAATAAAACCATGAGACTAGACTGTCGAAGTTTGCTTGGTAATATATTTCCTATGGGTTGTCACTTGGTAATTCGTAAAATTCGCACAAGTTTACTTGAACGTGGTTAAGCGTGCGCATACCTATAAACGCTATTGCCTTCGGCTTGCGAAGGTGTCCAGTGAATTACGTTCAATAAATTATTTCGTTCCGCTGTGCTGCCTTATGCATGGCGGTTTATCTGCGCGTTTTGTTAAATTGCCTTCCCTAGTGAATTTGCTGCGCATTGTTAAATAACGTTGCTACCTTACTTCTGTGCCTCTTAAAAATGTGTTGCAGCTGTCAATTCCTCAACTTCAGATCATCAAAGAATGTTCAGGTGTGTCGGTACTTTGAGAGCCATACAACTACGATCGCTTCTGCAGTCATTAAAAGCCCTTCCATTAAACATGTTGGTGTCAACATTTTTATCAAAAGACATATTGAAATGAAGAATGCGTGTACCAGGGAAAAAAAAAAGCCTTTGAATGTTTACTGAGTAACTCAAGTCTCGGAAAACCTGTTGCCGAGATTTTGTTTAATGTGGAGACTGAATAGCCACTGATGTCTTTGTGCATGCTCGTTTGCCCAAGCAGGCAAAACTTTCTTGCAGAGCGGAAACATTTTATGCATACTGCCATGCATACATACCTTAAACTTCTGGAAAACAAGGCTGCCCAACATTCTCTAAGCACAATGCTCAAGAGTTGACTTTTTTTTGTGCAGAATGTGATAATTTTGCTTCAAAGAGTACACACTTATGGTTTTGAACATGACGTGCTTGTTCTGCTACATAATAACTACACTGTTTTAGGTTTGTCTTAGAAACAGGTGTTGCAGACAGCTTTCATTGGAGTGTCGTCTCTGTGCTTCCAACGTAACAGCCATCACCAGTTTTTGCAGGTTGAAGACACCTGCTTACTGAAGGGATGTGCAGTTTCAGCCAGAATAATACAGAGCATACTTTGCTGTTCTGACTCTTTTTACGTGTTGGTTGCTTTACGTGCTATGTAGAGGAGATGAGACGGCTTCTTCCATTTATGCTTGTTTGTGTGCCAGCAGTATTTACCCCCATATGTATTCAGTTCCACCTAATGCCTTGGTAAGGTGTGAAAGGAGCTTCATTGCTCTGTATTATTGTGGCTGTGACTGTACAATGTGTCCTGCTTGAAAGTGGCCTGAATCTTTTTCGCCCCATTTTGGGAGAAAATGAAGCAGCATGTTGATATTTATATCTGAAGTTTTCTGTTCCAACGTTTCCAACTTTTTCTATTGAAAAAAATGGCATTCAGCATTGTTTGCTTATGCAAAATTTTTCGCTTGGTGAAGGGGGGAGGGGAGGCCACCGCCCCCTTCGCCACCCCATAAATCCGCCTCTGGCTTCTTTAGCATAGCACAAGCAGATTAAATTAGTGCTGCAGTTGCAGAAAGAAAATTTTGTATTAATGATCTAGTAGCAAAGTTGGCAGCACCCATGAACAATGGTCAGGAAGTTGGGTGCCAGCCACTTCCAAATAGTGAACATCGTAATACCTCAGTATAAGACATCAAATATTTGTAGCTTACATTGTAGCACAGAGGATGTTTATTTGCCAAAAGCAGGTCGTGCATTAGTAATAAATATACACACAGCTAAAAAAGCCGCCGCAGTGGCTGAGTGGTTATGGCGCTCTGCTGCTGACCCAAAAGATGTGGGTTTGATCTCGTCCGCGGCGGTCGAATTTCGATGGAGGCGAAATTCTAGAGGCCCATGTACTGTGCAATGTCAGTGCACATTAAAGAACCGCAGGTGGTCGAAATTTCCGGAGACCTTCACTACGATGTCCTTCATAGCCTGAGTCGCTTTGGGACATCAAAGCCCATAAACCAAACCACAGCTAAATAAGGACTAACAAGGTGACAGTGATGTTTTTAGACCTTTGCAAGACATCAAAAATAATCAAAAAGGCCGTCTTTGTGCATTTCATTCTTGTATGAAGTGAAAAACCTGTGCGAATCTCCATGGGCAGTTTTATTCATTCTCTCATTTTTGATGGACTCATTCTTTCTACACTGGTACTTTTAATGGGGAAACAGCTCCTAATTGCATGCAGCCTTTGTATTGATTTTGCCTGCATAGAACCGGAAAGTTAGAGTTTTAAAAGGGTGCCAATAAAGGAATGATGTAACTTAAACAATCATAGCTAACTGTGTTTCTCTGTTTTTATTTATTGTTACTCTCTTTGTGTTTCATGTTGCTTGATATTAAGGTATGTTTTAGTCCGATATCTGGTGAAGCTAGCTTTTACAACCTCAAATGAACAGTGAAATTTTTCGTTGCTTTTTTGTCTCCTTACTACTTGCAGGCCTCCTGAAGCATAAAGATGGGTCCATCCTGAAGCCTCTGCTGAGCTGTGATGAGCGCACACTTCGAGAGCATAAGTTTTATGAACGAGTGTTTAGTGCTCAAGAATCTCCACCGGAGCTGTTGAACCTGAGAGCCTTCTTGCCTAAGTACTTAGGAACCTGGAAGACGAACTTCCTTGGACAAGGCATGAGTGCAGCATTAGATTGCATCACTTTTCATTAAAAACTGTTGCACATTTTATATAAAAATAATGAGAAATGTTGCAAAAGAATTGGGGGAAAATTTGGATTCGAGAATGACTACCTCCCATGTACTGCATGTCAGAACATATGCATGCAGTTAGGACTATGACTGTAATGTAGAAGCAGCAATTGCACATTCTCATAGGCTTTCATAATTTAATAGATGCTCTGCAGATTTCTCAAAACATTGAAAGTGGATAGAAAATTTATCATTTAACCTGCTCTTGCTTTCTTAAAAATCTTTAAACAAGGTTAGCAAAACGTACGAAGTCTCCCAAATTGCTCTTCAGATGTCTTGCTAGAAAAGTCAATTGTTACTCTGAGTTATGTACTGAAAACAATTGGTAAATGTAGTGACAAAGAATTGTTGAACTGTGTAGCATCTGTTATCATCTTGGCACCTAGTAGAAAGTAAACCTCTAAGTTATGAAAACAGAACAGATATTAAAGAATAAAAAGGGTATTGAATCTCTGTTAGGTGCAGTGGTGAGCTGTTGCAAAAGGAATTATGCAAAAAGTGGCTTTCATTTATCCATAAGCAACAAAATGTGCTTTGGTACAGAATGCCTGGCACTCAGTGAATTACGTTTCGCAACTTACATGAAGTAATGCTTTCACACTTACTTGTGAAGTTACTGTGAATATTTAGTCACCTGACCTGCGCTTGAAAAGAGTACAGGACTAAGCATGGTGCTGATGAAGGCCAATGATGATTTCACCCTTACTCAAGCAGTTGTGATTACAGTCAACACTGCTTCTACTTACCCAGCATGTTTTAAGAGGCAGTGAGGCATGAAGGAAGTTGCATTTTTGAAGATGGCAAAATGTGCTCACATAGCTGGAGTATAAAAATACTACTTGTATGAGGAAGCTGTTGGTAATACTGCTTCAGTTTCTCTGTTATAAAATTTACAAGTGCACTGTAGGAGCCACAGGAGCACAAAACACTGAAGGAGCTGCTGGGCTTGCATGTGCAGATGCGCTAATTCCAGTGAGTGTTGCTAGAATGGCATTCTTCCGGACTAGTTGGTGTGGTTCCATTTGTGGAGGCCAGCTTGAACATTGGGACGTGGGGTGATGCATAGAATACATTGCAGCAATGAGTTCTGTGTGTCTCCCTTTGTCCCAGTATTCAAACTGGCCCCCACAAATAAGCACTGCTCGAGCATGCAGAACAGAAGTTCAGTTGGTGTTTACCAGCAAAAAACTGGCATTTCTAAATAGTTATCCCCTTCGTATATTTATACGGTATTTCTCAGGACAGCCTTTAATTACTCTTGAAAGGGAGTGCAAACCCTGATTGTCGCTTGAAATATTTAAATAACCTTTAAAGGATGTAATATATGCAGGTATCACCAAAAATTTGTTTGTTGAGTTGTAAAATAGCTTAAGCATGTAAGTACCTGTGGAGACTGCATTTTTGCACTGCAAGAGATGATGATATTTAGATGAGCAAGCTTATTGGACGTGCCTCAGAGGTTGTTTCCAAGAAATAATGCCTAGAGTATGATGGTATGTTTTGGATTAGTGGCTTTTTAAAAGTGTGATGTATGAATTAATAGTGTGCAAAGCACATCAATTGTCAAGATGATGAAAAAAAAATGCTGCTGTGGTCTTGTCATTTGCAGCTGGCACCATACTATTTCATGATATCATGAGTTCAATCACTCTGGCACAGAATATGGCTTGCAAGTTTCGGATTTCTTAGAACAGCCATCTGTGCCAAACAAATGGCGAATAACTGCGAGGGGCCCAAATGTTAGACTGCACTAAAGAAATGTAACGCTGAGGTGTCGAATTTAGAGTCCCTTAACGCGTGAAGTATGTTACTTAATATAGCCTGGCCGTGATATGAGGTGCTGCACATTGTGCTTTGCCACCAGCCTTCCCCCTGGTGGCTACTTTCATGGATGTGTGCCTCCTTGGCAGAAGTGGAGTATTTGCGATTGGAAGATGTGACCCGTGAGTTCCGGAGGCCCAGTGTCATGGATGTGAAGATAGGGGCTCAAACTTATGACCCATTGGCTACTCCTGAGAAAGCTGCCCTTGAAGATGCGAAGTACCCATGGAGCCGGCAGCTTGGTTTTCGTATCCTTGGCATGCGGGTGAGACACTGCTGAACCTCTTGATTGGACCAATGTCTGGTGGTAACATCTGTAAGATCAGCCAATGAGCTCGGTACAAAACATGTCTGTGCTGAGACATTTTGGTTGAAAATATCTGAGGGCAGGTTTACATAAATGTCAGAGCGACACGTTATCTTCTGCTGCATTTTCTTTAAGCTGATTGATGATAAAGTGAAAAGCAGAAAACCAAAAAAGGTCATTAATGAGCACACATGAAGAGCTACATACGGTGACAAGTTACCAGATTAAGCTTTATGCTTTCCTAAATAAGAGAAAATGAGCACAGTCTCATTCACTGTATATGAGGCCCATTAACACAAGCACTATAACCCAACGTTGCTAAAACTGTCATATATAAGCTCTTTTACTTCTTATAATAGATGAAAAACAGGAATAATTTAGCAGAGAATTTTAGACAAGAATTTTAAAGCAGTGCACTCAAACTTTAGATTTGAAAATTTTGTAAACTTTTTCCATTCTTTTCTCTATGCATGCAGTGTCCTGTCTGGTGTTTTTCACCCATTTATTTTTTTTCATGTGAAAGCTTAGGTATGGCGCTGATGTTATTTCAGCCTTGTTCTGACTTTTTTTCAGTTTTGTTTCCTCTTTCTATTCTTGCACACATTACAAACAAATGACTGCTGCTTTAATTTTTATTTGTCCTTACATTTTGGGCTGCATTTCTTTTACCACACTACCATGTTAATGAAGAAAAAAAAGCAAATACTGATGCATGTATTGAAAATACTTCAGCAGGATTGGTGTACCCTGTATTGCCTTTTACTGATTCTTTACTGTCTGTGTGGAAGAGGAAGCAAATGTGTAATTTTTATGTGTTAGGCATGTGCGATGGTGGTATGACATTGGAGTGTACTTGCACTTTGTGGAAACTATATCAAAGAGATTGTATGCCTTTCTGTAGATAAATTTAGTCATAATTGTAGTATTGTTATCAAACATCTAATTGCATATCTTCATTTGCTATCAAGCACTATAGCTTTGTATAATATATAAAACATAATGAAAAAAACCATCATGCCGCAGTGGGAGCAAAAGTAAAGTGAGGTTGTCATGCACATAAGCATTGCCAGATAATGATAGAACCCAGCAAATTTTTTTATGCATAATTACGTTCAACAAAAATTCAACTAGAGTCACATGAATGCATTTGTGCTTATGCTGACATGCCCCATGAGCAATGGCAGAACCCACTCAGTTTCTTGTTTAACATAGGAGGAGATCTGCATGCATAATTGTATTGAACAAATTATTTAATTGGGGTCACTTGAAAGGCTTTGTGCTGTACTACACTCATGTCCGATAAGCATTGGCAGAGCAATGCAGGGTGTCTAGTGACCTGGAAAGCCTGGAACTATCAGGGAAATTCTGTGCACTTTGAGAAATCAGAATTTTCAGGGATAGAAATAAACATTTGGCCAACTAAAGGAAAGTACCAACTGAAAATTAACCCAATTATCTGCAGTGATTTGCGACAGTATTGTGAGTGCCCAGCATGCAACCTGTGTACATCTGCATGACATAATTTTGCTTTGCGCATATGTATGGCATGGCATCTTGTCCGCCTAGCTTCATTTTATCTGTTTTTCTCGTCCACGACGCAAACACTGTGTATGATAGTTTGTTCTTTGCTGGTTGCCACTCTCCTTACCAAGTTTAGGCTGGTGCTGATCAATAAATGAGGATACACTCTAGATTCTTTTTCGCGAAAGCAGTCAGAATAAGTAGTGAGTAGAATGAACTTTCAGTTTTGCATCCCTACTGTGAATGTCAAGTGTCTAAAAGAAAAACAACATAGCCACCTTAATTAAAGGGACACTAATCAACTCCATCAAAGATTTGTTCACAGAAGAAATCAATTCCTTGGTTCTTACTGGCTGCGTTTTTTTCATTCCAGCAGCAAAAGACTTGCTGAGAAATTGGATCTAAAAATGAAACATTTTTCCCCCCCCTCTTGATTCACACTTGTGACATCAAGATTGCAAAGGACTCCATAGTCAACAATTGGAAGTAAATGGTGGTGTAGCCTAACCTCAGGGACTCGGGGATCCCCGTGATAAAAAAGTAAAAAGTTGAGCGTACACTTATACTCTGCCTTTAAGGCTATGACACGACAGCGGTTCCTCTTGCCCATGCAGACATGGACTCTGTATCCTCTCTCACAATCACAATAATTATGTGAAAGACCACACGACGCACATATAAAGCCCCAGTTTAACCACGCTGTACGAACGTGCCTGCGTGGCATAGCTGTAGTGTGTCTGACTCGCAACCTGAGGGTCAAAAGTTCGATTCCTGTGTAGGCTACATAGGTGCGGTCACTAGGAATACAGTGATGGATCTGCTGCATAGTAGCTTCAGACAGGATGCTTGTAACGTGAGTCGTCATCTGCTCCGTGTTTATATGAGGGTGAAGAGGAAGACGGCAACAGACAGCCCGTGTGCTTAGTGCAGTGCTCGTGGCTGCTCCAATCCCTGAAGATCCGATGTGCTGCTGGTCAACATGACCTCTGCTGTATTTTTACAGTTTAAGTGGCTGTAAAGGAAAGAAGAAAGATTATTTCTTTGCTGTTTTCTCACAGGTTTTTGACAAACATGAACAGAAGTACTGCATTTATGGGAAGGATTATGGCCTCAAGCAGACACCAGACACCATACTTGACGGTATGCTGTTTGCCTCACTGTTTACCTTAGGTTCCTGTGTAAGGGCTTAGGCAACGATCTAACAACTTCTATGTAAATTCCAGAAAATTTAATATTAGAGACTGTAGAAAGGTTCTGGGCATGGCTTTAAATATTTAAACCTCCATGATCGAAAGTAAAAAATAAAATAAAAATAAAAATGAGCTGTTTGAAGGCCATTTTAAGCTTGATATAATTGTGCTTACTAACTGCATGTTAGCACAACAAAAAGATTATTAAATACCTTTCAAGAAGCATGTCTTTCGCTTTATGAATGAAAAATGTTTTCAGTACTAATTATGATCTGTAAGTATAGGTGTTCACGTCAAAATATGCTACCTTGTCACATATTTTGGGAAGATGTGCTAGTGTTTCCATGTCACTGATCAAAATTTATTACAGTTTCCTATATCTCCATGAATTCAGGAAGAACCGCTGGTTTTGAGCATTTTTACAATGCTTAGCTAGTTCAGGGCAAAATATCAAAGCTGTACTGCTAAACTTTTTGAAGCCTTTTCATCCACGTCGGCACCTTTGTGGAGACTGGAAGTTTGTAAACCGCACATAGTATGTACCTCTGACAGCTGGCCTCTAGGTTCTCAAGAAATATGCTCTAAATCAAGGTGCACAGTTACCAATGCCTAAATCTTAAATTAAGGCTCAGCAAGTGTATAGCACTATCATGGCCACAGGCATTTATTGTAATGAGCATGTTGGGTAGCCACACAAGGCATAGGAATTCAATTAAAACCTGTTTTTGTTTACAGTAAGCACAATTTTGCTGCATACACAGTTGTTAGAATGGTGCTCTAGTGTAATCGACTTGTACTTGATATTGACGTTTCTTCTGAACTTGCTGGAGGAACTTTAGATAACTTTCACAGTTATCTATTATAGCTTTATCTCACAGGCTGTTCAACAGTACCTGGCTACTTCAATTTTCTGCAGTGCTTCATAATAAGCTCTGAAAGCTTTCCTGTGACATTTGCATTCAATTACTAGATTGTGTAAATGGATAAGAAAGGCTGTTGGTCAGACCTGAGCCAGTTGGCTGCGTTTTGGTCATTCCAAACTGAATGCACCAGAACTTGTTCCCAACCCTTTTCAGTTTCTTCTAAGAAATTTATGGCTCTTTATTGTGCTGTCGAATGTCATTTCCGAAAATGTTTTGGGCAAAAAAATTTTCCGGTCACATGACAGCCTTTAGAATTTTCCAAATGAGTGCAAAACTAGGTCTAATTAAAACATTTATGAAAAATCTATTCTTTTTCTTTTACGCTTTGTATTTTTCTGAACAGTGTATAATCATTCCAGCAAAAAACTGCTGGGTACTATCAGCAACGAATGAAACGTGAACAAGAAAATTGAGGTGGCAATACAAAAGCACCAATATATTAGCTCCTGGGAAGGACATACAAGCTAGGTTGATTAACACTTTTGAAGAAGAGTCTTTGCGCCTTCGAATTTAAAATAACCTGAGCTAGTATTGAGCTTCTCGTGGCTAAGAGCTTCCTGTTTTTCTGTTCGTGGCTCAGTTGTCTTGTCCTCGATGCATTGCTTGCAATGACAGTACCTCTGGCTGTACAAGAATATTAGGGGCAGGAAACAAGTGGTCTTGGCTTACAAACAAGCCACATGTCATAATAGGTTGCCTCTGCTGCTATGACTCATTTCTAGTAATTTATTGTTATTTTAGTGTGCATTCATTTTTGATTTCCACTGTTGTATGTGAAAAGTTGCTCAACAGAAGTGGCTAAAATATTGGGTTGTACAAAATCATATATTAGCATTGTATGTTTGTTCTGACTTATTAAAAAATTATGACTTGGACTTAAATCTCCTTACATGCGGAAACGCAAAAGCTGTGTGCGGTCCACCACCTGCGCCATCAGCTGGGTCAGCGCCATACATTGCCAGGGGGGTTTTCAGTGGGTGCTGCATGATGGCGTTACAACTGCACACCAAGCACGGAGGAAATTTAGTACTCGATTGAGTGCGACATCTGTAATTAACATGCACATAATTACTCATGTAGGCCTCGGTAGGTATCTCGAAGATACATTTTTAAGAACTGTGCATTCATTAGGCATGCCTTTATTCAGCTGCAAATGTTGAAGCGTCGTGGCAGAGTGGCAGCAACCCTGTCTCGCATGATGGCGGCCCGGGTTCAATTCCCACCTTGACCTCAACTTTCTTTCATTATTTTAATTACCATACAACTTATGATTGGCAGTTTGTGCGGACACTTTTGCACACAGCCTCTGTCTACAGCTTTTGTCCAAGTCACTCATGAACTAAGAAAGGCTTTTGCCGTAATACAAAGAAGAGCCTTATGAGAAGGCAAGCGTAGTAGGGGGCGGCAGAAAGTTAGGTGGGCGGATGAGGTCAAGAAGTTTTGCGGGGATACTGTGGCCACAGCTGGCAAAGGACAGGGTTAATTGAAGAGACATGGGAGAGGCCTCTGCCCTGCAGTGGGTGTAGTCAGGCTGATGATGATGATGTCTTCAAGACTCTAGCCTTTTGGCTAGAGTTTGATAGACTAGCTCCTCTTGTTTGTAACCATTGTTGTTACCTTGCTACATGTGTACTGCTGCTTACAACTTTCAAAATTCTTTGATTTTCTTGTGGCTGTTGAGGAATTTCAATTTTACATGATTTTGAACTTAGTGCTGTTTGCAAACTTGTGATGTAGTTTTGCCCCCCCCCCCCCCCCCCCCCCATGTAGTCATCTTAGGGGCCTTCACAGGAATGCGAACAAACAAATGAGAGTGAGTGAAATGAACTTCAAAATTTAACCAGTAATAGAACAATTATAACTGAGGAGTTTGCTTGGAAACGTTTCTTAATAACTCCAAAAAATGCTTTCAGATATCCAGTACACAACACTTCCACTCGTTATCATTTGTTGTGGGATTTGGCCTTTTCTACAACACCAGTTTTTTTTGTTACTTAGGAGAATATCTGCTCAGTACTTCTAAGGATGCCCACAACCGTCATGCAGCAGACGAATTTGTATTTGGGTTTAAACAGCAGGTTGCGCTAAACCGAGTGTCATGTGCAAGGACAGCCACAGTTCACCATTGTTCTCATCAGGCTGGAATGCCTGCTCATGCAAGCATGCTCAGTTATGCTCTTGCATTTTCTTTTATGTCCTTGCACTCATTCTGGCAAAAAACCTATTGGCTGGCCACTTGTTCCTGTGAGATGGTAGACACTGTGGCACTGCTTCACGTTAATCAGTGCTCACTTATTTGATGGCTTGTGTTGACATATTTTTAAAATTATATCTATGGGAAGCTGAAGGTCCCTTAACTGTTCAGCTTGTCGGAGATTTTGTCCCAGCAGATTGTGTCTTAACGAGAATCCACTGTATTTCTTTTCTGGAGCTTTTGTCTTGGCAGATTGGGAGTTTTTCAGTGTCTGTGTGTTACTTTTGCAGCTTTTCAGACATTTTTAGGCATGACACTGCAACAGCCCAATGTGCCAACATTCCTGCCAGACTTGTTGGCTCAACTGGAACACATTCGACGCTGGTTTGAGACTCAGCATCAATATGCCTTTTACTCAAGTTCAGTCTTGATTGTATATGAATCTCAGACTGATAGCTCTGATTCCAAGGCAGTTCGCTGTGTTGCTAAGATGATTGACTTTGCTCATGTCTTCCCAACATTGGAGTATGATAAAAACTACCTGCATGGACTCTGTAAGCTTATCAGTGTACTGCGTGAAATTGCACATGCATAGCAACTGAGGACAAACAGTGTAGGTTGTGTTGTCTTGCTTCTGTCAGCTATGGGCCTTAAAATAAGGCTTTTTTTATGTATGAGGCAAATCCACTGCAATTAAATCGTGCCATTTGTAACAGATATGCCAAAGTGTAAAAATGTACAAGTATTCTCAAACTTGTGATGAAATGCGATTTTTTTCCGGCAGCCCAATTTTGTGACATGTACGAGCTTGTGATATCCTTTTAAACCATATTTATATCTTTTTTTAAAGCATATGTATACTGTGCAACCAACTATGTGAGGATACTTATGAAAAATATACTAATGTTGCCTTTTCAAGGGACTGTGAGAATACTGTCTGTCTTCTGCTTTGTTTGGGAAGTAGTAAACGAGCAGTTGTATGGCTGAATAATGAATGGCATGTGTGCCTGATAGGTAAATTCATACCTTCCATAACCATGTTTACATTTATTAATGCTTAAGCTTCTTTTCAGTTCACACAATTCATGGTATTACTCGCTGTATACTAATATTAGTGAGCACTGGAACCTGTAATTAAAGTATTGAATACAGAATAGCATTATGCCAAAAGTGTGTGACATTGAAAATAAAAAAAGAAAATACGCATAAGACAGGCATGCGCTAGCAGTGAAAATAGTGAGCCAACTGACATGTGACATCTGGTTACCAAATGGCACACAATGATGTCACCCTAGGGCATTTTTGTCACCAGATTTGTACAAGTGTGTACAATTGTACTGCCGTGCCTTTTATGTATTCTTTTTTACACCTCATCAGAGTCATAACGACCACTGTATGACTTACCCCTTGTAGTTTGTCAGCAAAAGGACAGTGGTACAGAGTAGCTGATGGCAACAAGATAAAGAAAATGTGCTTATGTGTACATTGAAAGCTAACATAGCACTACCATTAATCTGAAAACCACGAAATGTACTTGCCACCTTTATAGTATGATCTGTACTTTATGGTACACCCTTAATCACTTATAAATATCTGTCCGCTTGATGCCTCTGCAAGAGAGTGCACTGAAGATGGCACTCTCAAATTTGCGCACAATTTTGAACCTGATGTTGGTGTTTTCTAACATTCCTAGCAGGTACTCTGCAGAGCAGTTTTAATAGCACTTGTTATAGAACTCAAGAACACTGATGTATTAGCACTACATAGCAAGCCTTTTGCAGGGTATAGATGCTGATGCAAAATTTGCCCCAGCAGTCTCCAAAACAAATTTCTTAGTTATGCAACAATTGTAATGGTTGACATATGTTATCATTCATACTGTATTGCAACATAATCACATTAGAAAGTGACAATTAAGTATTCATTTTCAATGCAGTCTTCTTTTTGGGTGCCAGAAATATATAAGAGGCAATTAATGGGTTATGTCTATTCATAATGCAATGTTTTTGCCTCATCTGTGGCTTTCTGTCCAGGGTAGCTAGGCAGCTCATTGAATGAACAGGGAAATTTACATGTTGCTCTAGAATGGCAGGTTATCAATTCCAGGTTGTATAAGTTGCGTTGTTTATTCCATGTTCATTTATATTGTTGAACTAATTTTCTATGTTTATATAAATCATGCTGATGTGACACTCTTTTGTGCATTGACTTTCTGCTTGTCAAAAAACTATAGAGCAAATTTTACTGGTTGAGATATAGCCAGCAAAGAAATGAAGATTATGAA
This sequence comes from Amblyomma americanum, assembly GCF_052857255.1. Taxonomy (NCBI): domain Eukaryota; kingdom Metazoa; phylum Arthropoda; class Arachnida; order Ixodida; family Ixodidae; genus Amblyomma; species Amblyomma americanum. The sequence goes on along the minus strand of NC_135497.1, from coordinate 195,283,979 downwards.
TGATTTGGCAGTCTTGAGAAGGGAAAAAGGGGTGACACACATAGCTTGGTCCAGCTTTCTATTCTCCACACCCAAATGCTTGCTCAAAAGTTAATCTCCGGTAATGTTTAGGCTTCAGAGCTCTGAAGTTTTCATTTTTCGTCAAGCATGGCCTGTTTATGGGCAATTTCTTCAGCATCTTAGTGTATTTCATGGCATCTATCATGCAACGTACACGATCCTGTGGTTTCCAGATTTCACAATATATGTGCAAATCTGTGCTTGTCTCTAATCACGGAAGCCCTCGAAAGGAATTCAACTTTTATGAAACGGGTGGTGTTTCAATCAGATAGATTTGCTAAAATTTTCTTTCATTTTAATACACAAGTGTATTTGTCAAACAAGTAAATGTGGAAGTTCAGCTTTTAGCACAAAAACAAAAAATAACCCGCTGTGGTGCAACTTAGGAGGCTAGGGAACAAGGTCACTCATGCAACTGTACGGTTACATAACATGGTTACATTTCATGCCTGTAGGCCCTATGCTCTTGTGTGGTGTTGCCAGCTCTGTGTGTGTCATAAAGTGAGGTGCTTACGGTTAATACTGGTAGCTATATCAGAGCTGTGCATTGGGATGTAGTGCCGCGTTTCACATCTGTGCATCAAGCACATGCATGTAACATCGTTTTGTCATGTGCCAAAACACTTTAGCTAATTTCACTGTGGGGCACCGGTGGCTTTTACTCCTCTGGCTTATTATAAATGCTGGCCATTTTGCACTGGCAGCCATTGGCTTGTCTGTGCATTATTGTACCACAAATTAGGCTGTCGCTTCGAATTTTTAATGTTAAAGGGACTGAAAAGTGATTTTTAAAGGTCAAAAAATTTTCAAAGGTCAAAACAAGGTAGAAAGCTTGGCAACCTAAGTGCCTGATACCACGTAGTGGTTGTGTAAGAAATTTAAAATACTGTAAATCATTTTTTGGTCTGTAAATGCAATTCTTTGCATGTATATCTTAGTGATAAAAATAGTGGCAGTTGAACGCAATAGAAATTTCACACCAGAAAAAGAAACCAAAAACAAATGTGGCCCTTACAAGAGCAAGTTTGTTGTTGAAAAATGTGGTTGTCATCTTTTCACAGACCTTCAGGACTGTTGATTACTTCAATGCTAATACACGCATGCTTGTACCTTCTTTTTGTGTGCATGCATGCATACAACAGCATCAGTCCATTGTATTTAGGGGAATTCTCCAAGGTGGAGCCTATTTCAATTAAGGGGGTAGTTACTCATTACCACTCATCTGAGTGCAGCCAACAGTTACCAAGAAAAGCTAAACAGGTTACTCAGCTGGCAGTTGTTTCAGCCTCGTCTTGTCATCTGCTAGGTGTCGTGGTTAGCTTGGTAGAGCGACGGCCTCGGACATATGGTGGTCGCAGCTTCGGAGCGGTGAAAATTATAATAAAACTGTGTAGCTTTCCTTTGTAGCCTCTTGGCTTCGCTCAGATAGACAACTAATGAGTAGTTACTCCTTTAGTTTAAAGATTCCAATGCAAGCCACCGAGCTATGAAGCCACCACATTTCCAACATCCCAGTTGTTGATGTAAACCATAGCCGAAATCAAGAAGACAAAGTGGGCATGGGCAAAGTGTATAATGCAAAGGGAAGATAACCTATAGCCTCTTAGGGTAGCGGAGTAGATAAGTGCAGTGGCTCTTTTTAATGCAGTTCTTTACGTTACAGAATGCACTGGAGAGAGCACAACTACTTATAGAATAAAACAAATTTAAAAGAAACAGTTCACTGCATTTAATAACAGCTAGGTCATACATACTCATATATGGTCACTTAGTGGGATCAATAATGGCACCAATTTCACCACAGATCGTTCTTCACCTAACTTTGTGCATTTTCAGTGCCAGATTAAAATATAAATTTTTTTGTGTAGCTGCTAAACCATGGTAATATATTTGGGGATTAACAGTATAGTGGCAAAACCAGTAATATTGTATCGAAGTTTGTCAATGCGAGGCAGTGTATTTGGTCATTGTCAGCTCCTTTCAATATGCATGTTAAGGCGTTGAAGCTGGTGTCTATGTAATGCATTAAGTGAGCTTGTCAAAGAACTGAAAATTTAACGTAGTACATCTAACTGGGGCAGAGCATCTCAGAGTGGAAGAAGTTGTGGGAGATCACCGCAGCAGAGTTTGCACATAAAAATGATGCAATATATAGGAATAGAGGTTGTATGCAATCTGTATGTAATATTGTAAACCATATACAAATGCTTCTGCTATGAAACCACACTTTGTGATGCAATTTTAATGTAATTAGTGAAGGGTGCCCACATCTGCTTCCACAGTTCGAGGCAGCAATATAAAGGCGTAGCTCTTTGTACAACTTTAACTGTGTGTTAAAATGACTGTTAACATCTACACAAGTTTTTGCTTGTTAGTTTGTGTACACTATGTCTCATGACAATAAACGTTGTACCGTTTATGCTTCCTGTTGCTTGATGGAAGTCTAATGCAGCAACAGTTTAAATTGCCCCAAGCCCATGAGAAAAAAATGCACTTTGAAAACATGCACATGAATCCCAATCTCCTGTGATGAGTAATTTACATTTTTCTTTCAAATTTTTTGTAGGTTCTCCGCAGTATTCAAGTACAGCATGCTTGTTTGAAGAATTGTTTTATTCTTATATTTCTTTACTTTGCCTGGAAGGGAATCCTGCTATCAGGGTGGTGCACATAATTGGTCATTGATGCCTTTAATTATTGCACCATTATTGCTAAGGACGTTTTATTAACTGCCAGGTCATACCCCTATCATGCACGGCACAGAATCCCGCATTTATTTCCATATTCTGTATTTGTACATAGCTTATATTACCCCCTACCCCTATCCTTTCTTACTATTGCTCCCTCCTTTCTGTTCCTCTCTCCATCCTCTCCGGCCTTTTATTCCCGTTAGTCGCAGCTCAGGTTTCGATGGAAGATGCTGTGGCTAACAACATTTTTTTCCTTCCATTGTTATTTTATTAATAAATAGCTACTAACAACAACAAGAACAACATCCAACAAGATCTAATGTGTTCACGCTGACCAGCAGACTGTGTTTGTATGTATGCAAAAGGCTGACAGTGATCTGAATTTAATTATTTTTGATAAGACATGAGACAAGTGATAAAATTTATGTAGTTAAGGTTTAGATATCTTTAAAAGCATTGCAATGGCAAGAAAAATTCAGTGCAGTTAGTTCTGATTGGATAATATTGTGACTTGCCTAACCAATAAATCGTAAAATAATTTTGGAAATGAACATGGCAATGTCATTAGAATTTCTTGCTACATTTGGGCATATGCTTTGATTATATGAACAAAAGAAAATATTTTATTCGTACAGTTTACAGAAGCATAACATTTATTAGTATGTCTCGTGCAGGCTTTCCTTATAATTAAATTCTGAAAAAATTAATTAATGATTAAATGAAATTTTATGCGGCAAGGCTGCACACTGGTAATCAAGTACACTGCAATGAACTGCAGTGGCTACGAATTAATTTTGACCACCTGGGGTTCTTTATTGTGCCCCATGATCTTGAGCTGCCACGGTGGCACAGTGGTTATGGCGCTCGGCTGCTGACCCGAAGAACGCGAGTTCAATCCCAGCCGCGGCGGTCGAATTTGATGGAAGCGAAATTCTAGAGGCCCGTGTACTGTGCGATGTTGGTGCACGTTAAGGAACCCCAGGTGGTCGAAATTTCTGGAGCCCCTCACTAATGCGTCTCTCATAGCCTGAGCCGTTTTGGGACGTTAAACCCCCATAGACCATAGACCACGATCTCAGTACACATGCATAATTCTGTTGTGCCTTCATGAAAATGTTGCTGCAGCCAGAAACAACCTGTAACCTTGTGCTTAGTAGCAGAGTACCAATGGTGCTGTCTTTTCTTGGCACGCTGAAATCCATTAAACTGTTAGTCATGCTTTTCACACATTTTCATACATTTTCACACATTGCCACCTTTTGCTATCATATCCCTGTTCTCCTTCATAGTGCTTGACAAGGTACAAAACATGTTAAGCAGCTTCTAGTTTTTCAAAATACTGCAATATATACCTTGATGCACCTCTCAGTGCAAAGATGAGTTTGCTGTGGCATGGCATAATTTGAAATCTATGTGATTTGAACAAATTTTTGGTCCCCCCTCGAATTCTGTTCGAGACTTGGATGTGTGTGTTGTACTTAATTGTTTGTATAAATGAGAACATACCTTAGTGACAATAAAACAGCACAAAAGATACCAGTGTAGTTTACAGTAGCACAAAAAGATGATTAAAGTATAAAATATAGGACAGGCAACAACCAACGAATGATGTGAAGAATGCTTTCTTTCATGCATATGCACGAGATCAGTCCCACTTTAATTTGAAAAATGCAATGTACAAAAATATTACATGCACAGTTTTGGAGCCCCAGAGGCCTGTGCTCTCTACAAAAAGATGTGTAAGCTGTCCAGTAAAAATGCTTTGTCAAAGCAGAGGTTTTCCCTTTATTTGATCCAAATATGCCCACAGGCTGTGTTGCCACCTGGCTCCTGTTGACATTTTTACCTAAAACCAGTGCTTACGTGCCTTTTCAATAATACTTCTTGGTCTTTATTAAAAGTAACGGCTGAATATCTAAAATGGCGAAAGGTGTAGGCATGTGCCCCACAAACTTCAAGGTGCACTTCCTTGTGCCGTTACCACCTAAAATTTATATTCATTATGCACATGTTTCAGATAACAATATGGGGCAAATAGGACTGCTCCCACTAAACTAATTTTATACCTTTTTGATGCTACTGAATAGAATCGGTGTTTGTACAGAATATTTGACCTAAAATTCAAGATGAATTCTAGGATTTCAAGGACACAATGAAGCAATAACTAAGGAGAAAAAAATATTTGACTGCATAGACTAGATATCGCCGAGACTAGGAATCTTTGAGGGTTTGCCTCCAATTCCCTTTTTATGGACACCATCTCTGCATTTCTCTCCTCCACCATTCAAAGCAAACAAGGACGGTTATATCAGTTTTAACCTTGGTATACTTGGGGATACTTCTGTGGACTCCAGCATAGACTGTCATTCTCTGCAGTTTTGTCTTTTCAAGTTCTTGAGCTGCACCTACAGCACCTTTCATTTTCGATTTTCCTGCTTGCTAGCTACTTCTCTTTCTTTTTGGTTTGCAAAGAACAGACCATACTCTTGGCTCACAAGATAGTCTTCAACTTCAGAGATAGCACACTGAGGAGGCTACCACGTCTTTTGACTTCATTGCAGCAGGTGCAAGGACAAGCATATTGCAATTCCATCATGTATTCCAAATGGATTTGCTTGTAATGTTGAAGGCAGTTTCTATTACACCGAAAACTTAAACCGTCATTACGCTCCAGTGCAAGCATTCCCAAGTTATTTTTCAGTGGGTATCAAACTTCCTGTCATGCTGCTGCTATTACATGCAATTTAGCGACATGCTTGATGTGCTTGGAGCTTTTTAGTGGCCCTTCTGGGTCAATTTTTTTCATTGTAGCAACACTGATGTTCTGTGGGAAGAATATGCAGTCCTCAATGCGGAATTCAAGCCAGACAGGCTACAGCCTGTGCTTCTCACAAGGCATGGCATTACAACATACATTTCCTGGTGTGAAGCACAAGGAAAAATTATGCGAAACTGCTTTGCATAGAACAGCATCACTGGTCCGAACAGAATCAAGGTTTTGTGAAAGTTTCCACATGACGCAGCTACTGCCACGGGAAAGCAAAAGAAAGAGGAGGCAGAGGAGACTTTGACACACTCGGACGTGGAATCCATGAAATTTACCTCGCAAAGAATGTATTTTCACGAAACTGGTACCTCTGCTGACTCATTCCAACTCTTCATCACTATGTAGAAATTTGCTCTGAGTGCTAGGTCATACTGATAGAAATTTTGTGAGGAATTTAAGGACTGCATCATAAATTAAGAAGTTTCAAGGGCCCTTAAAAAATCTTTCTTGAAAATTAAAGGTATTCAAGGATTTCAAGGGCCCGTGTAGGCCTTGAATAGAATACATGGGCTCAGTACAGCCCAATATGAACCAGAGCATTTAGCTAACATTGAAGGTCCAAAGTTGACCTTCATTCTGTACTGAATTCAAAGATATGTACCTCATCACTTACTGATGTAAAAACTAGTAGGTAGACATCACAAGTGCTGAACAAAGAAACTCGGTAATAATTTTTACATACTTCATCGCTTCATGAGGCTATGAATGGCTGAATAGCAATCACCTGTTCTTTTCTTAGAATGGGCTGCACTGAACAGAATCATCTGCACTGGGTGTTTGCTATTTGCATGCCTTCATGTTGCCCCCTTTGACAGCATGCTTTATTTACATAATGAATAATGGCAGTGTGTGTCGATAAATGGGAGAGATTTTCCTTGAATTCAGCTGCATGGAAGATGACATTTATACAACTTGCAGGCAGGCAGAGATCAATTGCTTTTTCTAGAGCCCAAAATTTACCGATATATGACACGCTCCCCATTTCTGAGTGCAGATTTTAAGATTGACAAAAATGGTTTCCTCTTTGAAAGGAACAGCACTCGGTATGCCAAAATGAAATGTTTTGAATAGGCAAATAAAGCAGGAAACAGAGGCCATACAGAGATATTAGGAATGGTGCAAGTTCCGCTTAGGGTGTTGTCCAATTTGGAATTGGACGTTCAGTAGTAAAAATAGCTGCCGACATGGTGATAAATCCAAGTGGCACTAGCATTAGCAGAGCTTTCTGACGGGCTAGTAACTAACAGGACGTACACAGGAAACTTCTTTCCTCTGTCTCCAAGTTTCCTGTGTACGTCCTGTTATCGCACACTGTTTAATAGCATTAGCAAGGATTCCTTGAACGAATATGCTCGGAGAGAGAGAGGAGTAAAATTTTCTTAAATGTTCCACCTCCGCCTCATAGAATGAAGTATGTAAGTTGAGGCTGCACTTTGGGGCAACAAGTCCTACCTTACCACTTTATGGTGGTGGGGCCTACAAATGCACTTGTAGCATTGTAGTCCGAGGTGGTGGCACCTTTGTAGGAGATGCCATGGGATAAGGTCTTGAGATTAAAAGCTCTATGTGGCATGCAGAATCTCATTCCAAGCCTATGCTACTTGATGTAGAGAGCACAGCGATGTAGGGTAGATGGTCCCACACTAGTCGGGGGTTGGGGATATGGGTGTTGAGGAGTGAGTTGCCATTTCAGTGTGGCACGGCCTTGGCAGGTGGTGGTCAGGTGGCGGCACTGAGCTTCATTGCAAGCTATGGTTGTCTTCTTTAGGGTGTTGTGTTTGGCACTCTTCCTGAATGAGGTGGCTAGGGGTGTTTGCCGAGACATCTAGCTCCAAGTAGAGGCATTCGTAGATAGCAGTCTTGGACAATGGTGTCAAAGAAAAGGAAGACCATGTGATGAACCCGTGCATATCCCTGCACAATGTAATACTGATCAATGCAAAATACAGCCAATTCAAGACCACCTTATGCTCTAAAAGCATTGATAATCAACAATTTTTTTGCCTGTCTTTGTGTTTGGAATGCAAACCCATTGTGACCAAGCCTTACAGTTACGACCAGCTTCATGGACATGGACAACGGTACAATATAGGTAGGTCTACAACACTGATTGAAAAAATTGAAAGCATCTTTCTAGTTAACTAATAAAGAATAAGCACAGCTCAAACACAAAAGAAAGCCTTCTTGTGGGCATTCATGAAACATTTGTAGGCCTGCAACAATTTCTGCTGTATCTTATGAACTCCTGTATGGGTCGCAACATTACACATATACTATTGTGTTGCACAAGTTGACCCACCTTGCCATTTCTAAACTATGCAGTCATTTTGGAGATAATGGCTACAGAGCTTTGCAAGTGTATGGCAAGCTACCCTATGTGGCTTGAATTACATCAAAGATGGCACATACCCTAGGTCTGAGCAACATGTGGTATTACCATACAGACTGAAAGAAGAGGATGGTAGTGGCAGTACTGTTTAATGCTACAGCATGTGCCTGTGAAAATTATGAAGATCCTAAAGTAGTTTTGTGTAAAAGTTTTCCACATTTCTACGCAGCCCACCCATTAAATGAGTGGCCCATTCAATCTTGTTGATGCACACAAATCTTGTCTAAAGACTTGGAAAAGAGAAAGAGGCCTTTGTTTATGCCAAGGCTTAATATACACAAAGAAGCATGCAAAACTTTTTAAGAGGGCACAAATGCTGCATTGAGGGCTACACTTAAAATGTGCTCAAAAGCTGCTGTTG